>NC_079532.1:8195000-8282500 GCF_003711565.1 Takifugu flavidus
GACTGGATTTGCCCACCCCTGGTCTAGGAGGTCACTTACGGAGGTTCTCAAGTAGCTCCTTGCAGTCATCGGTTGCGAGGTCGTGAAGAGTGCGATTACACTTGTCTCTCCTGGAGATGTCCTGCTCACTGTGGCTGCACAGCACCCCCAGACATTCCTACACACACACACACACACACACACACACACAGTTCTGCTCAGGAATACTCCAACAACATCTCATTAAAGCTGGAAGCTCCTCATTCATATTCAGGCCCGACGCTCGTCTGGTGTCTCCTACCAGCAAGGTCAGCCGTGCCGAGGACGGGACATTAACAGAAGACAGGCTGGACGGGTTAATGCGAGTGTAGGTTAACGGGCGCAGAGAAGGATTTGACAGTGTAGACGGGTGGGGGGGGGGGAGGGAAACATCAGCACCACGATACAGCGAGTTATTTCAAACCTGTTAGTGAACCACTTCCTGTTTAGATTCAGGCGCGAGGCGACGCTGCTTCTCACCTTCAGGCCGAGCGCGGCGGCCACGTGTGCGGCCGTCCAGCCGTCGCTGTTGGCCCGGTTCAGCAGGGCGGCGGGCAGCTCCGGTGGCACGCCGGGGTCACCCTGGGCTGGGTGGCTGAGGAGGAGGCGCAGGGTATCGGCGTGTCCCGAACGCACCGCCGCATGAAGAGACGTGCAGCCGTCCTGCAGAGGACAGCCACAGACTTATGCCACATTATCAGAACTAAATGTCTTCATTGACTTGTGTGTTAATTATCTAATAAAGGATATTCTGCAGGACAGACGGCAAAATGTGCGGTCCACATTGAGAATTAACCCTCCACCCGCCTGTAAAACCATTATGTTTGACTCAACACGCCGGCCAACGTTTTCTGCAGGTCTAAAAATAAACGTGCGCTGAACGGGTCAGATATGCTATAGAGAATTTCACATGTGATTCTGTGGCTCAGATGAGAAACCAGCCTTCTAAATGTGGAACAAAGCAGCAAACTAAATATAGGCTCCTGTCACAAGCTGCCACAGCAACTAAAAGGCCCCTATGGTTGCCGTGGAGACTTGGGATGCCTGCACAGCCATTAGAGTGCACCAATCGGATGAAAGAACCCTCGATAACACTCGCAAGATGACGAGCGCGAGGGATAAAGACGAAAATGAGGTGAGGTTGAAGATTAGCTTCAGTTTCACAAAAACGAAGCTGAATTAAACCAAACTGGGAAAATTCCATGGGCGATTTTGCCGTTTAGGTTAAGTTAAGGTGGACCTACCTCGGTGGTGCGTGAGCGATCGGCTCCGGCCGTCAGCAGGACTCGGACGCAGTCCAGCCTTCCTGCCTCACAAGCCAGTAAGAGAGGCGTCTGACCGTTGGCCGCCGTTGCGTCCGCAGCAGCGCCGGCAGCCAGAAGCGCCTCCACACAGCTGGAGGAAGGAGGAAGCAAAAGAAACGTTAATGTGAAGTGTAGCTTTTGTTGGACTGGACGCCATCACAGCACTCCAGAGATGCTTTTATCCTGCATCCCATCATGCATCTGCATGGTAATTGAATATGCTATCAGGCAGCCAGCTTTAGCCTAGCCTAGCCTAGCCTAGCATCATCAATCAGCCCACACAAGCACTAAAACTGTATTTCTGTTTAGTGATAAAAACCGAGCTTGTCTGCTAACGTTAGCACTGAGTCATGACCACTGTAGAAAAGGGGATGACAGAGTGTGTGTGTGTGTGTGTGTGTGCGCATGCATGCCTGCCTGCCTTCTGGATATCCCCACTCTAAAAATAACACTGATCAGATATTACAACACTGCACATTCCCCAGCTGGTCCTGCGCATCACACACACACACACACACACACACACCACACACACACACACACACACACACACACACACACACACACACACACACACACACACACACACACACACACGGGAGCTTTGCTGGTCAATGATGCTGTGACCAGTGTTTGCCTCTCTAGTACCAGGATCGATCTTAGTCCAGATTTGAGCACTATAACCAAATTCTATTCATGATCCCCTTAAAATTGTAACTCCTCTTCTTTTTTTGAGAGGCGAGTGTGCGAGCGCAGGCGGCTGCGAGCTCACCTGCGGTGGCCGTAGGCGGCGGCCAGGTGCAAAGGTGTGAATCCGTTTTGGTGCGACACATCAGCGGGTGATCCAGAAGACAGCAGCAGCTTCACGCGCTCTGGCGGGGACAGAAAGATGCTCGCCATCAACAATCACATGACACGGTGTCTCGAAACGTGAGCAAATCAAGCAACCGTTGCCATGGATACCGTCTGTGCAGGGTATCGGTGGGGCAAACGTGCTCGTTGAACAAATTCTAAACAGCTGTGTTAGTTTGGAAAGTGAAAGAAGTGATGGGGCAGAGCTGGGATCATCGTGTGTGTGTGTGTGTGTGTGTGTGTGTGTGGTGTGTGTGTGTGTGCGTGTGTGTGTGTGTGTGTGTGTTAAAGAGCCCTCGTCTGTGCTGAGGTAGTAAAAGGTCCAGCATCACAGACCATCTCTGTTAATGGGATCAGACAGCACTCATGTGATTAAAGATTACAGCAGCACGGAGGCTCCTGACGCGCCCGGACCAGCTTCTTCTGGACTTGTTGTGGGTCGGTCTCAGGGTTTGGGGGTTAAAATCCACCTCCATGACCTTAGACGACTCATTAGTCCACCTAAATTTGAATAGTAACAGATCTGAACTGAGGATACAGACCTGGACCATCTCACTACAGAGAGACTGTTTTTTACTGTGGTAAAACACCAGGGCGGGGGGGGGTATAGAACACAAAAGGAAAGAAGTGTCGTGGGTTTGATGTCTGGAACATCCCCGTCGCGCTCAGTCTGGGACTCCCTTTTGTCTTTCAGCCCCGATCGCGCCGTTATAAAAGCGCGCAGCATCTTAACAGCGGCTTGTTTTTATCTAATTTCACACAAAGTCACCAGAGCGACGCTCCTCTGAAAACTAATCCGCTTCGCATTTAAGCCCATTTGAGGGGGAAATGGGCTCTAATTTAAGGGGATGTTGACAGACAGGGAAGTTAAAAGCACTCCAGTTAAAGAGGGGAGCTTGGTTACCTGTGTGTCCATCCTGAGCAGCAGCAAACAGCGCAGAGGTTTGGTTGAGGTTGTGGTGCGGGTGGTGAGTTCGGTCGGGATGATCGGGTTTGTTCCCCACGGCGGTGGTAGAGGAGGTGTTGACGGACGTGGAGGTGGAGGTGGTGGTGTTGGTGTTGGCGGTCGGGTCTGGTTGGTTAAGCAGCTTTGACAATAAAGTGACATTTCCCTGGGAAGCAGCTTGGGAAAGCAGGGGGCGCCTGTCCAGGGCAGCAGGCCCACCGCCGCCTAGAGAGGAGGCTACGGAGGGACACCAGCCTGCAGGGGGGAGGAGGAGCAGGAGCAGCACAGGTTAAACTGGGAGGAGGAGAGCAGGAGGAAGAGGGGGCTTCTAGAAGTGCTGAGCACGGGTGCAAGGAGGGATCGTGGGGGAACGAGAGCACACTTTAATTCCACAGAAAAATCAAGAATCGTCTCTGTCAGATCAGCAGCGGACGTTTCTTCTCGTGTTGAGCTCTTTGAAAACAAACCCGGCCCGTCGGCGTTGGCCAGGAGCGGTTACGGGCGCGAGGATTCAAAAAATGTCAAAAAGGTCGAACGAAAAATGAAACGTGCTGCTGACGGAAGAGACGCTTTCAAATGTCGCAAACACAAAAGGGACAGTTACGACATGCTATTCATGTGTAATTACAGCATTAAAATATGAAAAGCATCTGAAATGTCCCCAAAAACTCCATGTCTGCTGCAGACGGAGCGTCTAAATAGTTATTCAGAGACCTAATGTGTCAGATATTTCCTCAGACTTTTCATACCAGCGTGATTCTACAGATTATAACACGTCAGAGGAAACAACAAGAGTCTCCTTTTATCATACTCAAACATCCATCACAGAGTAACATGCAAACACCAAAAATCAAGTAAATATCAACTGAATCACAGCCAAAGAGGGGAAACAGGAAGCAGAATAAACAGGAAATGTAGTTTTAAGTTCAAAATCATTCTCCTCATCCTCACGAATAAGCAGATTTATTTATTAGGCAATATCATGCAATCATAAAATGTACAAACACTCCACTGTGGTTCTGATGCTGCATTTATGCTGGGAAGCAATCAAAAGGTGAAGCGACTGTATGAAGGAGAGCAGGAAGTGAGAGAGTGGTGGTGGCATGCTAATGGAGGAGAGGAGGGAATGGAAGGGGAGGAGTGAGAGCAGCCTCTGGCATCAGCTTCAGAGAGGACAGGGGTTATAAGTGAGAGGATCCGTCTGCTTTGCCTCGAGTCCCCGAGCAACGCAGCCAGGAGCACGTTAGCAACACGCTCTCACCGCTGGCCGCTAACGTGACGAGACAGGGAAAGGAAGGGCGTCCCGGCAGAGGACGCCTCAAGGTCGGAGGGAGAGACGGCAGAAAAGAGCGACAGGTCTCAGGAGGTGGTTTAGGACACCGGCTGGATTAATGCTGCGCTACTCTGTGCTTCATTCCTGCAGTTACAGAAATATAGTGGAAGAGATAAAGGTAGCGGAGAGGACCGGAGGGAGGTGGAGCCCTTTTACCTGATGCTGTTGCCAGGGGGCTGCCTGCTGAGGAGCGGGAACTACGGGAAGATGGAGCACTAATGGAAGAGGAGGTGGAAGGGGGGTTTATGGAGGAGGTGCTACTGACAGTGGTGACAGTGCTGACGACGGGGGGGCACTCTGCACATGCTGCTGCCGCCGGCTGCGGCCGAGGGCCCCGGCCAGGCCCCGGGGAGGGACACGAGGAGCAGGAACCCACCTGAGAGGCCGTCAGGGCTGGGACCAGGTCCAGGGCAGGTTTGGGCGGCAGCTGGGGTGTGGCTGGTTTCAGCCCAGCTGCAGGGGTGCGACTGCTGTCCCCCACCACCTTAATGGGCGGGTGAGGAGGAGAGGGGGTCTGGGAAAGCCCTGGCTTTTTTGGAGGGATGGGGGGAGGGTTTCCACGGTCAATCCTGGCCACAGTTGGTGATTTGAGGCCAATGGGGTGGCTCAGGCGGCCTGGAAAAGGGCCCCCTTCCGATGCAGAGTGGGGCAGACCCGGGCGGAGCGGTCCGCCACCTCCGGCGGGGGGGCTGGTGAACCGCGAGAGGACTTGCGTGACCGTGTGCCGCGCTTGCTGCTTGGCGGCGAAGTTGTCCCGGTTGGTAGGGGAAAGGTCACGAGCGGGAGGACTCTGGGACGCTGTGCCGTTTTGGTCCTGTTCCTGGAACTTGTAGCGCGCCGCCTGGACACGGGGGCTGACTCCGCTCGGTAAGCCGTGAGGCACTTGACCCTCTGACCCATTTTCCGCCTGCGCCAGTCCTCCCGAGCTGCTGTGGGCGATGCCCCGGCCGGGCGTCTTCGGCAGACTCAGGCCCACGTAATTGGCAGGCGTGGGTTTAACGGGTATAGCGAGGGGGTTCTTCTTGGGAAGCTCTGCCTCGGCGGGGGGCAGGTCCGTTTGGCACGATGCTGTTCGAGAGCTGACGGGCTCTGTGGTGACGGAGACGGACGTGAGCGTTTTAGGCTCGGGCGGCGCGACGGTGGCGGCGGCGGCGCCGTCCTTCCCGTCACCCTGTTCAGTCCTGAGCTGCTCCACCTGCTGCCGCAGACCCAGGCTCTCCGCCTCCTCGCGGCCCAGCCTGGCGCGCAGCTGTTCCCGCTCCGTGTCAAACTCCGACAGCTGCTTCTCCATCTTGGCCTCCATCTGCTGGCTGCGCTGCCTCTCCGTGGTCAGCTCCTCCTGCAGGCGTCCGGAGGCGCGGCCCTCCTCCTCCAGGCGGGCCTGGAGCTCGTCGAAGCGCTGCGACTCCTCGACCACCCGCGTGGCCAGTTGCTTGCACTCGCGCACCAACATCATGACGATGTGCTTGTTCTTCTCGCGCTCGTCCTTCAGCTGCGCCGTTAGCTTGCGGTGCTCCTGTTCGAGACTCTGCAGCTGCAGCTTCTCCATCTCCAGCTGAAAGAAATCACACAGGTTGATTCTTTTATCTGAAAAAGCAGAGGGGGAAAGTAGTATTTGGCGAGGTAAGGTAAACCGCCCCGTATCAAGAACTTCAGCGTGCGTTAGTGCAAGCACAGCGTTTCCCCGCTGCTTGAATTTTGATGACTTGTCAAAGCGCCGGCCTCCGTATCGGCTGCACTGCTGCTATTGTTAGCGCACAGCCAGCTTCAGGGGGAGTAACAGGGCTTAGCTGAGGCTCTCCACCCAACGGCCAAGACCCCCCCATCACCCTGACAAGCCTCGAACAAAGGTTCCGGTGACCTGCCTCCCCCGACCCTCGCCCTCCGCCACCAGCGAGCGCACTACTGGACGATGCTACGGAAGTGCACGGGGGTGGAGGCCGTTTTTCTAAAGTACAGTAAGTACTAAAACTAGCTGCTAATTGGTCGAGGATTATATCTGCTGGAGGTCAACACATCGTGTGACACACTGGGATGGACTGAACCCAGTTCAGCGGTGAACTGGCGCCTGGTCGGGCACGTGGAGGATCACAAGGCTGCGTTACAGTGCTCAACCAGTAGGTGGCTTGAGATGGTTTGAGGGAGGATGACGTGCACCAGCGACCAATCACACCAGCCATTGTCCACCTCACCAGGAACTCCATAACTGCAGCACATTTGGGAACCTGGATCTGCTTAATATGCTCCATTCTGACATTAGGAATTAATAAGAGCTTTAATGAGTGTGATAATTGCTGCAGCAGGGTGTAAAAGTGATAATTATGCGCTAGCTCGCTGGCCATTAGCTGAGGAGCGAGATAGAAACCAAACGAGTTACCACCGGCAGCAACTGGGAGAAAACAGAAACAAAGACGTCGTCGGGTAACGACGTCATTAAGAAGTTCCACCAACGGCTGGAACCTTGTTTGTTCACCATCGCGAGAGGGGGCTTCCTCACACTTCATGACTGATTCATGAGGGAGTACATGTGTCTTCATTAAGCCCGTAACCCAATTCAGCGCGCCGGGCATAAAAGTGGGCCTTCGGCTTGTCTAAGACCTCATGGATAATTCAGCAAATTATTCACAGGAGACCAAAGAGGCAGGAAAGGTAATAAAGATAGCGCATGCAGTCTACCCGGCAACCCGAAGACCCCCTCCTAGCGCAGGGAACCAGGTCCTGGAACCCTACATACTGCAAATGCATCACTGTGTGTGGAAATCATGGAATTTTCGGAACGATCCATATTCTCCTGGTTATTTTAGAGCTTTTCATTAACATTTCCTCCTGCTCCCGACGCTCCCACTGCCTGTGTAGCAAGAACACGACACCAAAGGAAGGTCTTCTCGTTTCAGCCACGGCATTATTCACAAAAATAGAAACGCCAGCGGTATCGACGAGCTCTTCGGTGTCGAGGCACGTTCACGGGAATCGGGGTTAGGGTGAGAGTCAGGGCACAGGTCGACGGCGTCCTCGCCAGCGTCTGACCACGGAAAGGAAAGTATTGGGACGCTAAACTGGAGTTTACAACTTGAGAGAAACCTCATTCATCTTTTTGAACCTTAAAACTAAGCTGTGGAGCCACAACCAGGCCTGTCTTGGCAGAAATTATAGATAATAATAATAATAATATTAATAACAACAACAACCATAATCTCAACCACTGCCACAAAAACGAGCTAAAGCCCAACCCCCCCTTCCATACCTCATCATCCATGTGGTTAAGGCACCAATTGGCTCAAAATATATCTGTTATTACAGAGTTCAGGGACGACACACACACACACACACACACCACACACACACACAACACACACACACACCACACACACACACACACACAGCTTCATATAGGATTTTCCACTCTATCACATACCCCCAATTATTCTGCCAACCTTTCACACAAACGCTGCCTCACATCGATTCTCAAGCACAGAAGGATGAAGAGAACGGGGGTGAAAAACAGGACAGAGCCATTACAGACAGGCAGAGACAGACAGGCAGAGACAGACAGGCAGAGACAGACAGGCAGAGACAGACAGGCAGAGACAGACAGGCAGAGACAGACAGGCAGAGACAGACAGACAGAGACAGACAGACAGAGACAGACAGAGACAGACAGACAGAGACAGACAGGCAGGCAGACAGACAGACAGAGACAGACAGGCAGAGACAGACAGGCAGGCAGACAGACAGGCAGATAGACAGGCATCGGGGGCTGTCCTGATACTTAGGGCCACATAATAAAATAAAGCCCAACACACTCGTTATGGACGCCCACCTAACAATCAACCGTCCAAAACAGAAACGACGCACCAGAAACGATGACGCAGCTCCGCACGTGCACGAGCACGAGCACGCCGCTGCAGTTCCCAACAGAGTTTCAGGTTGTGCAAATGGACAATAAACGTTCTCACCCTCTTCTGGCGGCTCTCGGCAGCAGCCAGCTGAGCCGACATGCGCTCCTGCATCTTCCTGCAGTGCGCCATGACGGCCTCCAGGACGGAGATGGGGCTGGAACCCATGGCCCGCCGCTCCTTGTCGCCTCCAGGGACCCCGGACTCAAAATCCCTCTGGAGAGCCAGAAAAGGGTCGGTCAGGTTGTAGTGGCCATATCGCTCCTGGAGAAACACCTCCTTCCTCTGAGCCTAGAGAGAAAAGAAGAGGAGCGTTTAATCTGGGAATTCTGGGCTTTAATTGGTCTCAGTCGGTGCGTTTCTCCCTTTCATTAGATCAGAACCCCCCTCGTTTACACCAAAGGAACCTCTTCACAACCATTTACCAGGAATGGCGCCACTTTCTGACTGCGCAGGCTTGATGTGACATCATTCCTGCCACATCCTCAGCTTTCCCCGGAGCGGTCGGCTGTTTTAGCGCCGATTCCCGAGGGGAAAACACAACTATCTCCATTTGGAGCTCGGGAGAACGTGCAGAAGCTGCTCCAGCACGCGCCACCCTTTCACCTCGCCCTCCCGCCACAGGTTCTCCGAAACAACCAGCAGAACTCTGCCCTCCTCCATGTCGAAACAGGCCCGAACACAACTCTGGATGGGTCTCGGCTTACTGGAAGCTTCCGGCACGGCTGAAAACTGCTGCACAGCTGTGGCCGCTCGTGTCACCATCCGTCTTCTGAGCTCGACCGCCGGCAGAACGTAAATACGACGGTGACCAGCGGATGAATCAGAGCACAGAAATGAGGCGCGGAACACTCGGCGCGACATGACGGAGGGCTTTGCCGCGATTGTCCTGGCGTGACGTCCACTCTGGAACAATCCAAGCATGGACCGATAAATCTCCTGATAATACAGTGGCTGCGTGTCACATGAGGCTTCTGTGTTGCCCAATAAACAGCTGAAGGATCAAGTCATCTAATTCTGTGGGTGAGCAAATCAGGACGAAGCACCGATTAAAACAAAAATCGGCGAGGCACAAACATTTGGAGGCTTTGAATGTGGAGGCGAGGGAAGGAACGCCAGGGAAGAACGGGAGCAGGACGCGGGAAGGCGTGCCGGCTGGCTTGGCCAAAGAAGGAGATGTAGAGGAGCGAGACTCGTAAACACGCGTGCGCGCAGAAGAAAAACACACTTCACGTTTTCTTTACGGCGTGTTTACACTGACTGACCATCCAGAGCGGCGTGCGTCTCAAACACGCCGTTAGAAGAGAACATTTCCCTCTTCGGAGCCTCCAAAGCGACGACGTCCTGCGACGGCTGGAGCCGCAGTTGGTATTTAGTGTATGTTGGGCAACATTTTACCGGTTGTGTGGCAAAAATCTTTACAACTTCAGCCCAGCCTCGCTTCCTGTTCGGAGCTATGCTAACGCTCATCAATATTTACTGGTCGCGCTGCACGGGGGTCACAGGTCGCCCTATTAGGCTGCCCCAGTTGGAGCCAAATCCTTTGAGATCTCATCAGCTGTCAAACACCAAATCCCCTGGAGGCTCCATTATTGATCCCACAGATCCGCTGGTTGTTGTTAGAGAGGAGAGAAAAAAGAATCTTCAGATATACAAGCACATGGCGTCTGCTAGCATGTTTCCAGCAGGTTCCGCACATCAATTCAGGTGGTTTCTGACACATTTGGACCAGGATGCTGTGCACCGCTGAGGTATTTACAAATGCAGCATTGGTGGAGGGCTTTGAGAGAGTATTATTAGCATCAACCTTTACCGGCATGCAGCACTCGCTGGGTGATAGGGTTCAGGGAAGTGGGCCAGAATTGAGAGAATCAGAAACGGATCGCTGCAGGAGGAGATGAAAAAAGGGGAGGAGGACGCTGCCAGGAAGGACGGAGAGAAAGACGAGGCGGCTAAATAACAAAACCCGCAAGTGGGCCACGCACGGCCCTCAGGAGAAGCAACCTGAGGGGACTTGAAGGGCTACAAGAGCAGCAGTTGTCTCTTTTTCTGTGTCACCCAAGCTGATATCCAAGGAGAAGCTGCGTGAGGCTAAAAGATGCAGAAGATGTGAGGAAGGATTTGAGTATTATGGGAAACTGTGTCGATCAGGAGCTTTTCAGGAAGAATCTGACCAATTAATCTGGAGAACCCATTTATGCAAACGCCATCCCATCGTCTGCGAGCATGATGTGTACAATTAATTAGACAAATCCCATTAAAATGACTAATCAAAGGCGGCTTAATGTCCCGTCCATCGTGTGTTTATGCAAAATAAATTAAAATAGAACACCCGATCAAGGTGCCTCTCTCTTTTAGAGCTTACGGGCAAACAAACCTGTCATAATACCTGAAAAGTGTCCGGAAATCGCAGTTGCCATGACAACATAGATCAAAAGTGCTTAATAAACTTCGGTCATCGGGGCTCCCAGTCGATTTAGCGGGCGTAACTTTGTGTTCCCTCCTCTTGGGCCATTCAGAAGCCACTTAAATCTTCCCTTTGGTTGTTGTTCTGTTGTTGTTTGTTGCCGACCAAAGCTTCCCAACGGTTGTTGACCCTGTATTTATACCAACATATGTTTACTTGTGCACCGATTGTGCCTCAAAACATCATTTAGGCTTTTTGAGACCCTTCCTGTGCTGCTGCTCTCCCAGAGAACAGTCGTGTCGATACATCGACCTTTCCCTCCACGGGTTCTGGTCTCGGCTACGCTGGGTCGGCTCGCCGTGGCGAACCGTTCAGTCCCGCCTTCAACCGTCGAGCGCGTCGCCATCGGGGGAGTCTATGAAATGTTTTTGGGTGAAACGATGCCCAACAGTCTGCTTATTTCTTTACAGTCTTATTGGAATGTAAAGATCAATAGATGCTGCTCTGCATGGTTCAAAAGAACCGGACCTAATCAGTTAATGAAGCAGGGGCGTGTCTGGGACATTAGGCCCAATGATCCAATCAGACCGATGCGCTGCCTCCTCGGTCTGTAGCCGCTACACCAGATGATGCGGCAGAGTAAATAATTCATGGTGCAGGAGATGAATCCGGATTCTGGTTCTTCATGTTTGCCCCCCCCCCATGCGTCTCGACGGTGCAGCTTTAATATACACAGAAATATCCAGATGTTGACTCTAGATGAGGGGGTTTGGGTTGGGCTGACCTCCCAGATGTCTCCAATCAACCTGGGCCTCATCCGTCATTCACCCACACACCAGTCAGCCAGTCAGCCAGTCAGTCAGTCAGTCAGTTGCTACAGGAATGACGCAGTGAGGCTGCTCGAACTTCCACTGGGGATCAAATCAGAATGGAGGAACCAGGAACAGTGAGGAGGCACCAAATAAAAAACAGGAATTAGGTGCTGGAGAGTCTGACCTCCAGGCTCTAAAGCCTAATATTTATATTTTCCGATTGAATTTGTCAAAAAAGCCCCTAAAAAACGTCCCTCCTGATAACGATGGCGTCCGTTCCAGGGCGAGTTTCAGCAGAGCGCAAAGCTTCAGAGAGAGACGAAAGCAGCAAAAGACGGATGACGGTTGAGGGAGGGATCACGGAGGGGGTGGGAAACGAGCTACGGTCAAGTCTCTCCTCCGTCAGGCTGCGCTCACACACACCAAAGTGACGTTACGCAACGCGCTGGAAGTTCAAAGTGCGACTGATCCTCGTCTTCATCACCCAAAAGCCGGGCTCACGCCTCATTTCACCACGTGGGAAAGGCAGCGGGAGACATGTTGGGAATTCCTGGTTGGAGGCGGCGCGTGACGCTCTTCCCTCCACCGAAGGAGAGCTCTTTGATCCCGGCGATTCCTTCTGATACGTCGCCGACGGATGTCGGGCCTAATTTTACTTCAAACCGCTGAAAAAAGACAAAGTTTAGCAGGCCGATGTCGAGGCAACGCTGCTTCCCGCCTTCCACTGGGATGGATGTCAGGTGGGGGAGGGCAGCAAAACAATCCCGCTAATGTAAAGACGGCTAAGTTCTGGTTCTGTGCCACCAGCAGGAGGTTCCAGATGCAACTGTAGAAACTCTTATGTTCATCATGCCGCTGACACACATCCATAAATCCGGCAGCAGTAATTATTCTACTAATCAATAACTAGTCTGTGGCCTTCGGTATTGATATTGTGGCCAACTGCAGAGTTCAGCAACAGTTTTAACAAGGAAGCAGGTGGAAATCTATCTAAATCTATACATTTTAGGTCATTTCCTCGTTAACAGGAGCTGATAGAAACACACAGATGAGCCCGTTACATGTGTTGCTATGCAGAACACACACTGGAGGAGCCACGACGCTGGGATATTTTTACCCAGAATCCCACGTGGCTGCAGCTTTTTCTACTCATGTTTACCGAGATCAGCTGACGGCCTGGATGAAAGTTTGATGAGGGACCACTGTACACACACACACACACACACACACACACACACACACACACACACACACTTATTCTACAATTCTCTCTTTCACACAACGACCAATAACGATCAAGCTTCTGGGACTTCCGAAGCAGCTCTCAGAATCCTTCAGTCACACAATGCATACATTGTGGGTTGCTATGAGACGCTGAATGTCAGCCAACCCCCCGCTAGAGACGGGAGGCAGCGTGAGAACAGTTGAAGCTGCGAGACTTGTCACTCGCCCTCCTCGAACGGCTCCAGCTTTTGGACCCCCTTCGGACCGGGGACCAACGATGCGAGACACGAGGGGTGGACGCCGTGTGTGAACCTCGGCCTCATCAGGATGTGAATTACACACGCAAACGTCCGACCTCAAACTTAACGGAATTGAGAGGCCTAAAAAGGGAAGTGTAGCCTCGGTCTGAGCTACACACGCAGCATCTCTGAATGACCCGCAAAGCTAACGCAGAGTTAACTAGGTACAGTCAGATAACAACTAGCTTTCTGGACACCTCAAGGGTTCACACACACACACACACACACTCTCTCTCTCACACACACACACAACACACACACACACACACACACCACACACACACACACACACACACACACACACACACACTTCAGCTACACAACATGCACATTTTAAAACTACGATGCGAAGGGGGGAAACCTGAGACAAAAGGGACCGAGGCAAGTGTTTCATTTAAGGGATGTAAACACACAGATTGTATTAGATGCCACCCCCCCCCCCACACACACACACACACACACACACTGAGCATGACTTGCAGCTGTGTGTCTCTGCTGCCCAGTACAGTCAGCTCCTTATGGCCTATTTTTATCTTTAATGCCACAGTAAACCAACCCAGGCCTGCTGCTTGATTAAGCCTCACAGTCCCTGTGGGCAACAGCACAAAAAGCCCCCCCCCCCCCCTCCCCCTCCCCCCACAGAACATCTGATCGGGAACTGGAAGTGTGTTTATTACATATTCCACGTGTGCGCGTGTGTGTGTGTGTGTGTGTGCTCAAGAGTTTGTGGAGCAGTCATGCAAATGCATCTTTTATTCTGATTAAATGTGTGTCAGCATTTATTTTCAGCTGATTTAACTGCACAATGGGGGAAAAACCCACAAAGGCCAACAGGCACACGCTGAACACACACAGGCACCCCGTTAAAGCATGTACACACACGCACACACACACACACACACACACACACACACACACACAGACACACACATGAGTACTGAGACCAAAATGGGGGCAAATTAGCTGAAAATATATATCTTACTGTTGTAGTTAAGAGAAGAATGAGTGCACGCTGCACTCACACACACACACACACTCTCATACACACACACCAGGGTAAACACTGAACCTGTGTGTCAGCTGTCAGGGCTGCTGAGCTCTGTGATTTTTAACTGATGGGTGATATCAGAGAAGCTGTTGGATACAATCCTCTTGGATGGCACCTTGCTCTCTTATTCTAGACATGCGTGCACACACACACACACACACACACACACACGTACGTACACATACACACAGAAAACCCAACAGTGATGCCCAAGACAGAAGCTATAATATTCTCTGAAAGAAGCAGCAGCACATTTTTCCAGAAAACACTTTAAACATGAAATAACCTGAAAACCAAGTGATCGCTTGTCCAGCAAAGCCTTCAGGACCGAAGCTTCTATTTATAGAACATCCCCAGAGAGCAGGTTATGACCAAAAGACAAAAGAAACGCTGCTGAGGAATGAGTGTGTTCCAACAAACCCCTGCAAAAACCCCAAAAAGCTTCTGCTGCACGAAACTAGCTGAGCAGAATTTGGTGGAATGTTTGATCCCACCTGCAGCACTGGTTACCTTCAGAGCTACTTTAATGCTAAAGGCATTAAAAAAAAGCCATTTTAATCAGCTTTAAATGCTATTTTAATTTAAGTGAAAAGCGAATGAGCGAAGGGGGCGCTGAGGGGATCAGCCCCTCGCAGACATCAGGAGGAACGTGTAAAGCCACAGCTGGGGGCTCCTGCTGAAGAGCCTGAAGACGCTGGCTGCCTGCTCTCCTGTGCATGGGGGGGGGGGGATTAACGGCCAGCTTTTAACGTTTCTGCCACTTAACTCCTTATATCTAAAGTGACCCGCAAGGAACTGGGATTACTGGCTCAGTCAAGTTCAAAAACAATAATTATATACACACACGTCACTTTCTTAGCTGCAAAATATCCACGTTTCTTCATCATTGAGATGTTTTATTAGTATCAGAGAAACAAACGTTAAAAGCCGATTTATTGTCGGGCTGATGTGGGGGAGGGGCGCTGGCAGAAGGTGAATCCTTGAAAACGAGGGTTCTTCCCGATCCTCCAACCCCCCCACTGAGCACTGCAACTAGATAAAAGCAGAATCCAAACATGGACTTGATGGAGTTGGACAGTTCTGGGAAACATTTGTTCACTCATGTTTGGTGGCTTCCGACTGTAATTAAAGGGGCCAAAAGGTTGAGTACAATCTGCAAACGGCATCAGATTTAGGGAGGAAAGGGAGAAGTTGCACCCGCAGTAGTCGTGTCCTTGTGCTCCCCTTCCCCACGTCCTCTCTCTTCAGAGCCGACACACAAGTTTCCTGTGAGAAATCGCTCCCTGGCAGCTCCGAGCAAGAATCGGCTTTCGGCTCCAAGAAAAACTAACTCCACATTAGAGCGTGAACCTCAACTTAATCTTTGAGCCCAGAGTCCTAAACCTTAAGTGCCATTTTGGTTTCTGGCGGAAGGCGCGCGCCGGCCAAAACCTCCACCACGCCGTGCTAAAGCGTTCTCTCTGCAGGTTGAAACCCAAACTGGTCATCAGGAGACTGAAACACTGGCAGGGACGCAACCATTGGCCCAACACGCCCCCGGTCCACTCCCAATGCCCCCGCCGTTTACAAAAAAATGCATACTGGGGCTTCCCATAAAGAGACCGCACTTTAATGACGCGGCGCCTCCTGGCAGCGGTAAAAACAACAGCTCGCTGCGCTGAATTAAAACAGTGTGGGAAGGGTGGAAAAAAAAGAATCCTGCCCGGTGATGGAGGCTTGTGGTGGAGCAGCAAAAAGGGCTCCGGTTCGATCGTAATCGGGTCAGAACGACTCCACCAGGGCTCGGCCTGATGAGGGAAGAAAGCTGTGGAAAAACAATTGAATTAAAGCTCCGCTTGTGGAATCCTTCCCTCCTCGGCGCTTCATATCTGGCTGCGAAAGACGAGTTTATGCTGATCCAGAACTGCTCAGCAATTCGGTTTAAATGAATAAAAACAACAGCGGCGGATTCTTCCGATCGGCACGTCTGCATCCGGGAAAGAAAACTAATTAGAGTGACGATGGGGACTGAATAGAGGCCGGCACAGGCGAGAACCGGGCTCAAGAGAAATTTGGTTTGAATGAATGACGTCACCAGATTGTCAATAAGCTTGTGAAGCATGAGGTCGGGTTCCTACACAGCTGAATAGCCTGGTTATTAACGACACTAAAGGGCGTAAACAGCAATTTTAGTGTATCCTTCACACACGCAGACAGTGTAATTAAGGAATTTACAAGCTGGCTTATACCCGCTAGGTCCCTCATGATGTTATTTTATTCATCCATCTTCTGGAAAGTGCAGCGTGTTCCTAACCAGGGGTGGGATTGAACCGCGTTGAAGATAATCCCGGGTTTTGACATGCATTTCATTTCTGAGGCTCCTCCAGATGTGTCCTCCGGTCTCCTGTCAGGATGAGAAACTCCTGACGTGTCGCCCGGCAACTTTCTCCCCGCCGACGCACAATCGTTCTGTTGATTTGAGCAGAAATTGACGTCTGGGGAGAGAACAGAGCGGCCCCAGTGTCCCCGGAGCTTTGCGTCTAGACAAAGCAGCAACTGTGCTCGGGCAGAACTCGCAGCCCCTCCTCGACAGCACTTTCTGCACCCACAGTCAGTCACGACCTCCGCCCCCCTCCCTGGACAAAGTGTTCTGATGTCCTGATAACACGACGGCAACAAATTACGCCGGGAAAAGAAAAGTTGTCGGATCGGAGAGGAATGTGAGGGAAACCAAAGCAGATGGAGAGCCGGAGCAGCTACCCAGTGCTTCTAAATCTAATTGCTTTCACTACAATGCATCATCACTTTGGGGGGGGTGCATAACGCTGCAGGGAGGTGTGATCGATTAATGGCTGAAATGGAAGAAGAGGTAGAGGTCTGGTCCCCCCACAGTGACTCATCTAAAAACAGCCAAAAGTTGAAGAAATCGGTGCTTGACGATGGTTCAAACTATGTAAACTTGTGGTAAATTTACTGGCCTGAATCTGATCATTCATTTACAACCCGTTTACCACATTTACCACCAGCACCGGGGTCACAGAGGACGTCACATGGTACCTGCATCTGGGCTCATTTTCTCCAGTTAAACCGCTTCACTTTATTCCGCGATAACCTGGAAAGTTGCCGCGCTTCCCTCCGATGCCTCTGGCGGTGGCAGCGGGTTATCGGGCCCGGCAGATGACCGCAAATATTTCGCGCACGGCAGAGAAGAGAGACAAAAGGTGGCGTGAGATGGAAAACCAAACAACAGAACACATATTTTTAGTTTCTGGTAACCCGAAGTCGGCCGCTCTCATTCTGCTCCAGCTGAACACCCACACTGTTACACCTGAAGGCACGGATGCAAAGAGCCCAGACGTGTGTGTGTGTGTGTGTGTGTGTGTGTGTGTGTGTGTGTGTGTGTGTGTGTGTGTGTGTTTCCACCTGTCGCAGGCTCCGTACACACGCATTTAACACGCCGTGTCCAACGTATTCTGTTCGGATTTCCAAAAATTCCTCATAAGTCGACACTTTCTGGCATCTCCATTTCTTATTACATTGATGACAGTGTGTGTGTGTGTGTGTGTGTGTGTGTGTGTGTGTGTCCTCATGTCGTGATGCTCTCATCACACAGCAGCCACGTCGTTACCGACCAATAAGAACCTGGAGGTCTAGTTTGGAAGGATGAGGAGGCAGCTGAAGAACAAGGACGCTCAAGCAGCCAAATAAATGAATAAAAAAAGATCTGTCAAAAACAAATTACAGGGTTAAAAAGAGCAGGGAAACTCAAATCAGAGAGTCGAACGTATACATGTGCTCCATATACGAGGAGGGCAGCAGGAAAATAAGCTGCCAAGGCTGAATTATTTAATAAAAGGATAATTACGCCGCCTAATGAGCCTCTCCGACGCCTCAAATCAGCCAAGTTAAAGCTGGAAAAACCCAACACGACGGGGTTCTCTCCCAGATCTTGTGTTAAAGAACCTGGGATGGTCAAACTGTAGATTCATCAACAATGGACGATCATTTTGGAACAATTTCCAACAGAAGCAGCGAACCAGCCGATCCGGCGTCCGCTTCCACACGACCTGCTGCGCTGGGGGCTCTGGTCCCACGTGGGTGAGTGCACGGCTAAAGCACTTCCCATAAAAGCAGACATCCTATAAAGTAACTGCATCAAGGATGCGGCGTGAGGGGAGGATGAGGAATGAAATATAGGCCTGTGTAGGACTGGGGGAGGGGAGGGGGGGGGGGGTCACATTTGGAAAGAGAGGATTAAGAGAGGGAAGAGAGAGAGGATGGCTGCCGTGACCCATTTTACAGCACTTCGCTGAGCGCTCGTTTTAGTTATTTCAAGATATTTCGCATGTAAGAGGACATACATGAGGCACTGATGGAGCTTCCGATCCGATCCTCCGATCCGATCCTCCGATCCCCCGATCCCGACCCCCCCCCAATGCCGATCAATGAAATATGAGAACATGAACCAAAACAACGTCCGACGTTTGAGATTCTGGACATTTTGTAAAAGAATACAGGTGCACAGAAAGCGCACGCGCAGCCGCTCAGACATGCTCTTTCAACTCCGAGACAGCCCCACCCCCCACCCCCAGCCCCCCAGGAAGGATCCCATCTGACAGCACTTCAAACACCAGCGAGAAGAAAAAAAAAAAAAAAAAGAAGTCATGACAAGCAGATCTCCAGAGACGCCAACTAATGGGCCGTACCACTTCCAGTTTAGAATGGGGGGGAGGAAGTGGTGGAGATGTGCTGCGATACTACAGTCCCAGTGTTGGGGGGGGGGGGGGGGTCAGAGCATCATGGGATTGGCAGTCATTTTCAACACAATTCATAACAGCCTGAGGGGATGAGATTTGGATTATCACATCAGCGTTTCCCTGACGACACCAAACCGCCGGAGATCTGCTCATACTTCGGCCCGACGAGCGGCGAAGCGAGCGGCGTGACGGAGGAAGAGCAGAACGGGCGGTGCAAAAGGCCGTTCTAGCCTCATTGCTAAGTGCTGTCAGTGGGTGGCAGTGAAACATGAGCCTGGGAGCTCGCAAAGAACGGGGGGGGGTGGGGTGTTACTGGTTGCTAGGCAGCCCACCGATCAGATGCTGCGTGCTACAGAAAGGGTTAAAACCAGGGGTGAACGTGTACAAAAGCCTCGGTTTTAGATTGAGCATCACAGCTTCGTCAGACTTCATGCTGGTTCAAACAAGCTTCTAACTAACCAAATTTACAGTCCAAATCCTGCCGGGGGAGAAACGCTTCTCTCGGGCCACCGAACCGGGCTCAAAAAGATGGGTCGGACGAGGATGAAAAGCTTATTTCATCTACATCTAAGGAGGCTCCAAATGCAGCTTGGGGTCGTTCTCGTTGACTTTTTAAAACAACAGGGATGCTGCGCAGAGCTGGGCAGAAGGTAGCCGAGCCAAGGACCCACTTGTGGGGAAAAGAGCTGAACAAACAGTTAAAAAGACAAACGCGGCGCTGAGTGTGTGTGTGAGCGAGCGAGCGTGTGTGTAGGTAGAGCTGGAAAAGCCCAGCAACAGGGCATGCCTTAAATAGCTAGATGGTCAGAGATAATGTGACACTGGAGAAAGCTGGATGGCCCGGGGCATGTGTTGTGTTGCGCTAAGCATGTGCGAGCTTCGTGAGCTGGCCTGGTCATATGGCAGATCACGTGACCTCCCCGGGAGGCCCGTCCACATCAGGACGGCCGTCCGACCCATGCGGTTGATCGAAGACGGCAATAGAGCGCGGCGTTCTGTTCAGATACACGGTTAAAGTAGTAAAATGCTGTCAAATCTGGCTAACGTGTGTCAGCGAGGCAGGAGCAGCCGTAGCCACGTGAGCAAACGCCGCCATCAGATCTGGGCGGCTCCATCAGGAGGACTCGCACTTCTTATAGGGTGTAACGCTTCCACAGTTGGAAACTGTGCATCATTCTTTTTAAAAAGGGAACCGATGACTGCGCGGCAGCGACCCGGCGGCGCAGCCGTACGTCACACGAGTTCATCGAGACAAAGAAAGACCAGAAGCCGTCAGCTCTGAAGGATCTGGGGAACAGAACAGAATTAGCCACCTAAAGGTTAGCGAGCGGCGATCGTTCCTCCTCTCGACGCCGAGCAGCTGAATAGCAGAGAAGCGTTTATGAGCAAATGCAGAACTTGCCGGTGGCCTGCAGCCAAACGCTTAATCTCCATTCTGGCCGGCGACTTCGTCCACTTTGACTCTACACTACCGGTGAGAACGGCGACGCCGTTTAGCGGAACACCTAAACAGACTCAAATGCCCGCTGGCGCTGAGGAGCGGGCGACCCGCGTCGCCTTCGGCCGCACCAACCATGTGATATCTCTGTCGTTTGGCTAATCTGCTTTTGGCTCCCTTTCTCCTTCTCCAGCACGAAACCTGATAGGGCAGCTCAGCCAGCTTTGGCCAGGAGCTAATTAATCTGCGGCACCAAAGCCTCCAAATAATACCCCTGTGGCACAAACAAGCGCTGCGGCCGTGCCAAGTTGTTAAAGTCGGGACAAGCGTCTGGCACGGGAGCAGTCGAGCGCTGAACTGGGAGAACTGGTAATACAGATAAAAAGGAGCCTGCGCTCCAACTGGGGATTCAGTCCCTCTCAGACCATTTGTAACTGTGCCAACTAACGATGCTGCCAGTTAGCCCATTTAGCCCGATTTGGGGGTTTAATTTTGGGGGTTTTGATTCTCTCTGCCCCGACATGTTTACATGGAGCCACGCTTCAAAAATTAATCTAAACACTTTGTTTCCAGCAGACTGGACTGCTCCGAGTGTACGTTTAGGTGCAGCTAAAACACACAGCAGATTAGATGTTCGTGTTCAGCAGGAGGCGGAAAAGACTCACAGAAGAGGCGAAACAGCCACGAACATCGTTGTGACCTGGGACCTTCGAGTGGAGCGAAGCACATGCACATGAACATCGTGTCCTCTCGACGTCCCTGCAGCTGGTGGCCAGATGATGCTTTTCTCCCTCCATTATGCAGAGGAACGGGGTGAATAGAGACCCAAAAAAGTGGCTGAATGGGGGAGTTTGGCTAATCCTCCCTGTCACGCTGTCCCACACGACAGCACCTCCATTTCTTACCCCTCTCTCACAGCCCCCCCCTCCTCACTCACTCTTCATCCTCTTTGTCCTGATTAGGTTTGACAATCTCCGATTCTCATTCCAGATACTTTCTGATTATCTCTCCATGCTCATTCCCTTTCCCTCCCCTGCTCTTCCTCCCTCTCCTCCTCTCCCTCCGAGGAGGCTTATCAGCGTCTGAACAAACAGCCTCATTGTGTTTGGTGAGAGCAGACGGGACACAGACAGAAGGCTCCTTTCTGTTAAACCTGGATTGGATATCCATCCGCGGAGGACACCGAGCCTTCGGGGAGCCTTTGGAAAACATGGGTGCAGTGGAATAAGAGGCTAGCTGGAAAGTATAAAATGATGCTAATTACTCAAGAATGAAGAGAAGATAAAGGTTTCGGTCAGGTTGGACAAGACACTGATATGTTTCTCTCAGCTGACACAGGGAAGCATCGTTATGCAGGTCCCACAGGCAGTCATACTCAAAAACGAACTTAATAGATGTTTTTTTAGCCTCCAAGCGATGGAATCACTCACAAAAGTGCAGTTTAGGTGTAAAAGTCAGTGGCTTTAGGCTTCTAGCAGGTTGCATGCAGACTGTACAGCTCATAACGCTGGACTGTGACATCGCCTGAAACGTTACATTAAAGCGTCCACTCAAGAGACAAAATAGTTCAAGACCGCTCCTGAAAATCCCTCCCGCTGTTGACAGTATCGACGAGCCAAGAGTGGGAAAATGCGATTTCAAACTTGAACGTGACGGCGCTGACTCGCCGCTCTGCTGCAGTCGCTTCACATTAACGTCCTATCAGAGAAGAAGAAACAGAAAAGTAGAGCGTGGAGGCACCGAGGCACAGATCCTGGCCTAAATACAGATCTGCAGAGGGGAACACGGGGGCACGCCAGCGTGCGTTCGCATGCAAGTGTGTGAGCGAGCGAGCGAGCGAGCGAGCCCGGGAGCAACTCTTCAGGACGTGAACGCACGAGCGCGCGCTCCGAAAACCGCCAACAACCAAGTGAAAACATGTGACGAGATAGTGAATCTTGGCAAAGAGAAGGGATTTGACATTTCACCAAAGCAAATCATGGGTTTCCAGTAAGTGCAGCGGAATGGAGGCGACCGTTTACACAGCAGGTGCAGATTTGATCACGCCGACCTTTTCTGGCGAAAACCAACCGGTCACTCAGCCAGCAACAGGCGAGCAGAGAGGCCGCTTATCGGAAAGAACAGAAAGGACCCGGCAGCGCTCAAGCACTCAACATAGTTCTACAAATGTGTCCGCGCAGGCCCCGCTATCAACGGGTTCGGACTCGACCCGCGCGATAGCTTCGTTAGCTTGTGGCGTGGACTCACCCTCAGGGCCTCGATCACCAGGTCACGGGCTTCCAGCTCTCCTTCCATGATGCTCAGCAGAGTGAGCAGCTCCGGCTTGCTCAGGTTATCCATGTTGAACTCGTATTTCTGGGGGGGGGAGAGGTGGAAACAGTTGGTGAGAGAGAGGTTTCATAATTTCTAATCAAACACCAACACTAAACTAAAAGCTCTTTATTGTGCAGGTAGAAACCACAAACTGTTATTAAATACATTCCATTGGCTTCTCACACTAATTAAAGAACAATGCCGTTTAATAACATCATCGAAATCACGAAATCGATATTAAGATGCTTCTTTTTGTCCTGACGAGGACCCGAACGATGCGACGTTGACCCATTAAACTAGCTCATCTTTCAGCACTGCAGTGAATGTGCAGAGACGGACACTTTTCCTTTTCCTGGTCACATCCCATAATGTTAAAAAAAGGCAGCTGGTCAGTCGACATTCCAGAGCTGTGGCATTAAAGAGCAAACAACGTGGTGTGTGTGCGAGCGCGCGTGTGTGTGTGTTCTGCAAACAAAATACAAAAGGAGGATGCAGCTTAACAGAGGGGATCAGCTCTGAAGCTGGAGCTCACTGGAAGTCAGATTTTTTTATCATCTACAGTTTTGGCCGCTGGTGAAGCCATCTGCTGAGGAACGCACTTCCAGCTGTGTTACTGGTGTCTGGAAGCATTCCACAAGGCTATTTATTCAATCAAACCTCAACACACCACAGAGAAGAGGAAACTGTAGTAGCCAAAGAGCCACTCGGCCTCTGGAAGACGTCTGACGAAGAGGGTACCTGCTCAATCTCTGGCCCACTTTCCTTTGTTTTTTTGAAAGTAAAACTATTCCCTTCCCTTCAAATGTGGCTTTTCCACGCTCATGTGACGTTACGCAGCCGCCCGGGGGGGGGCTGTTCACATTATAAATCCACAGGAATAAACACGCCGAGACACACTCCCTTAAAAAGGGAAAATGGGACGGTTCTGCAAGCGAAACCGTCCTAAGACGGAGGAAATGTCACCACTGTGCCAACACAAAGGTTGGTCTGTCTGCTCGTTAATCCAGGTCATGTGATCCGCGTTTCAACCAAGACAGTTTCCACAAATGCTCATTTTGGTGTCAATCTGAGTCTAATTTAAAGTGTGTGTGTGTATGTGTGTGAGAGAGAGAGAGACCCCCCCTCGTTGGACATCCCTGGGGTGAATTCTCACGTTTATTGTTGTATTCTGGAATAAACGTCCACGACGGTCTTAAATGTCACCGTGCCGCTTCAACAGTCAGAAGATACCACGTTGCTTCTGGGCCAGCTCCCGTCTAGTCACGGCTCCATCTATGCTAACTCGTGGCAAAAGAGCCGTTTGCCCGAGGGCGACGGCAGAAGCCCCGCCCCCCTCGCCGCTTCCACTGACACGTCCTGTTAAAATCCGGGGACGGAGGCTCTGAATCGGTGTAAAACCTCTCTCCGCCTTTTAAATCCGAGCCTGGAAACCGAAGCAGGAGAGATTTCATGACACATCGAGTCCTCCAGCCCCCGCAGCGGCGTCACCGCTCGGATAGCTGGACCGCTTGTGCACGCTGCACATTTGAGCCCTGAGCCGTGCTGTCACGAGGCCCTGTGGTGGTCGGGGGGGGGGGGGTTGGCGCCTGCGTCCCGCTCTGGCATTTCAGCACGGCGAGCAGGTGAGGGAAGCCAGCGCTAATGGGTTCCATGAGCCGTGAACTCTGCGGCGAGGGCATAGCTGCCCGGCCGGAGCTCAGAGGCTCGCCCTTGGCGCCGGTCCGCTTAATGAGACCTTCCTCAGTTTATTCCAAACCTCGAGGGACGCCGAGCGTTCCTCAGATGTGCGAGCTTCCTCTCGACTCCGGTCCCGTTAGCGTGAAGGACAAAGCGTGATTGGCGTACGTAAAAAGGGTTCCTACGGTTACGGGGAAGGTTCCGGGGGACTAATAATCCAGTATGAGACCTTTAAAAGAGCAGTAACGTGACCCTCCGACGGCACCGAGCCCGTGCACACACAGTTCAAGATGGGTAACGCGAGAGCACCGGTTGCCACGGTGATAAGGAGAAGCCACCGTGACTGGGTTGGGTTATGGCCGATACCCGATACACGTAATCAGGTCGGCGTTGCCGGGCCCACACAAAGGCCCCTTCACCTCCATGGCAAACCGACATCTGAAAACATGAACCCGGCTCCGCTCCGCGTGCTCCAACGGCGCCGCTGAAATCAAGACGATGTTTTCCGCCTTCTTGGTTAACCGACGCTCCCCTAAATTACACAATTAGCCTGTCTGATGACCTCTATTACTTGTTTACGGGAACATTTGAGCCCTCGGGTCTCTGGGAAAGAAATTTGGTTGGCAGGAACAAGAGGCGATGGCATTGCAGCCGCTCACGCAGCCGCCCCCCCCCACCCCCCCAACAACACGGCAGCATGTAAACACCAGCGAACGCTCTCGGCTTCCATTACACAATGATGGAAGAACCGCCTCACACTTTTCCCACTGTGTCAATCATTGGGACAGGACAGGATAGAATGGGGGGGGGGGGGGTGATCAATGCAAAGAAAATCTGCTGCCAACGAGTTTGATCAATCATTTCCTTCACGCTGTGAGCGGGAAGATTCCACAATCACCTGGTGCAACAGGTGGGATCCTTAAATACACCCTTTGTGGAGATCAAAGGTTTTCTGACGTACCTTTCATCTGGTTCCCATTCATCCGTCCTCACTGTGTCTGACTCGTATGGAGTCTCCCCTCATTGATCAGCCAGTGTCCTGCGCTCTGATTGGCTGGAGCTGGACGCAGTCTAGTCCATCGTGGCCGGAACTGATCCACAACCCTGCATCGAGCCCAATACGTGGCTCAGCGCTCCAGAGAGAACGTGCGCCGAGCCCGAATTCTGCCCCTGTTGCCCCTCATATACGCACCCTGGAGGTTTTGAACCCCTGACCCGGAGGCACAAACCGCATTACAGTTGATAATTGGGTGACTCTGGGGCAAAAGCACTTAAACCCACCCCGCGAGAACGCACCAACAGGCTGTTAACACGTCACCATATTCTAGGGTAAATGGCTGGAAGGTGCCTTTCGTTGACCTCTGACCCAACCCGCTCTGGACTGCAAGGGTCAGCCCTTCGTGGCCCTCGCAAACGAGAAACTTCCCCCACCTCAGGCCAACCATCAAAGAGCAAAGAGCTTTATTTAACCACAGCAGGGTTGGGGGGGGGGGGGGCACGAAGCCGGAAGCGTCTCTTCCCTGACCGGAGGATGAGGAGGCCGCTCGGCACCCACGTCCCTGCAGCACCTGTTCGCATGGATGAAAAGGAGCCTCCAGGCTCTTCAGGCCAGAGTGTGTGTGTGTGTGTGTGTGTGTGTGTGTGTGTGTGTGTGTGTTGTGTGGGGGGCTGACATGATACTCCCAGCTATGCCAGCTGAGTCACTGAAATTAAGACCAATTTAGAAAGGTGTCTAGTGAACCTCTATTCCCACTCTTCTGCCTTCCACCCACCGCTGCATCTCCCCCCCCATAACACACACACACACACACACACACACACACACACACACACACACCAGCAACTATCAAATAAAATAAAGGGAAAGGGATGCAAAAGCATCACAGCACTTCCGGTGGGCTGACACCACCGTGACAGGTTCCGTGACCCCTCCGTGCTCAGGGGGGACCCGACTCATCACAACTTGGGGGGGGGGGGGGGGTGCATGTGCGAAAAACCACAAGCAGGCGTGAGCAAACCAGCGCAGCTGCACCTGGAGGGGCCACAGGAGCGGAAACCTCCCGTTTGCGGGGGCCGCCTGCAGCTTTTTGCCAGGTGAGGTTTTTTTTGCGTCGCGTCACAATCAGCTGCCCAGGTGTCATTTCCCAAATATTAGAAGACAGTGGAATAAACCGCTACAGGCTCTCAGAATAAACGCAGACTGATCCTGTTGCGACTTATTTACTGTGAATTGTGAGCTCCGAGGATCAGGAGGTTTATGGGCTGCGGATGAAGGTTCGGCGGGTTCGACGCGTATTTCTGCCGCCGTCAGAGCTGCTCCGAGTCATAAATCCCCCCCCAAACGACCACGAACCCCCGTGTTTTTCCTCCAGGCAGCGTCTCGCTGACCACCGCTGTTGCTCCACCAACCAGTCGGTTCGATGCGCAGCGCGTTCCGGGCCCCCCCCCCCCACACCCGACACGCTGACCGCCCGACGGCCGCGAACCTCGACTGTTCGCGGGTGTTTCTGGAAACCTCCGGGGTCTTACCGTGTCGACGCTCCCCAGCACGGCGGTTGCCAGTGTGTGTACCGGAGGAGGGTGCTCCCCGCTGGCTCCCTCCGACGCCATCTTCGTACTGTAGCGGTCTGCTGGAGTGAGGGCGCATCCGGCACTCGTTAACTATTGCGCTGCTGAAGGCAAACGACGCCGCGGACGCCCATCGAAAGGTGAAGAAGAGACGGGGCTTTCGAAGCGGAGGAGAGGCGAAAGAGCGCGGATCGCGACGACAGGTCTCCGCCGTGAAGAGCCCAGAGTGTGCGGGGTTTGCGGGAGGAGGCGGGCACTAATGTAGGCGTGGACCGGCCGACGCGTAAAATCCAGATGCGAAGCCGCGGTGCGCTCCCAACAGGACAGGAGGCGAGGCAGGGGGAAGATTGACAGGAGCATTTGCCGGCCTCCGGGGCTGCAAAATAAAAAGGTAAAGGGGCGTTTTATCCCAGGAATCCAGTGACCTGCATGGACACAACAGATGCAAGACTTTATTGAGAGGCAGGTGTAAAGAGACTAAAGACTCTAAAGACTCGAAAGACTCTCTGCTCCACTATTAGCCGGTCCATTAACACCGTGTCCAACTTGAACCAGTCCATTGAGCCTCTCTGCTGTCCTATAATCAATCCATTTATGCTCTCAATCCCAATAATCCAATTAATTCAGCATTTATGTGCATGTATAGGCTCTTTGTGGTGCACAGGCCTGCCGGTCGTTCACTCTGACTTAATAAAACTCGAGATATTCTAAATTCTAATCAGGTTGCTACATTAGTTTCTCAAACAAACACCTTTAAATATGTTTTACCTTTAGAAATCACTGTAAATATCCCTCAAATAATACATTTTGGGGCCGTAACAGGCCGGACATTCTTCATATACAATAATATAAGTCACTGTGCATTATTATGAGCTGGGACCGAAGCCCGATGATCAAAGTTGATGCTCAGACATTTATCCCAGAGAAGCAGAGCGTGGATACGGGTCCCCTCAGCTCCCAGATGTGACGTCCTGGATTAACAGATGCTGATCCAGCCAGAATGTGGTTATTAAATCTGTATTTAGGTCAAATGCTGCATGATCTGCTCTCACTGATACAGAGACCCAGAGAACATGACCGTGACCAGTGCAACATGTGATTGACCTGCATGGCTAACATGCCAACGCGCTCTGTTAGCGCTGATTGAAAAAGCTTGTAATCCATATAAGGTCGCAGCTCTTCTCTTGGCTTCCGACATGCTTGATTTGCAAGATTTCCTGCCAGGATCAGCAGGAATTTCCTTTGAACAGTGAAAAGCTCCTAAATGGCCCATTAATATGAGAGCTTGACTGTGATGCAGTCGAAACATGAAGAGATTTTGTGTGTCACCACAAAGTATTTCCATAAGGTTCACCATACATCCCGCTCTTCCATCCACAACATCTTCACTTTGTTTTTCCACCCTGAGATTTCCCATTTTCTTCCCCCCACCGAGGTCTGTTTTGTACTGCATTATGATCCCAAACCTGCATCTAAATCTGAGGAAGCCGGCATGTGGAGTTACCCCCCCCCCTTCCTCCTACAACCCCGGAAAAAGGGAGCCTGTAGTTAGCTGGTGGTTAGCGGGTCCGGACATGTGGTCTGGAACCAACAACCATCCATCCTCCACTCCAATCATCCGGGAATTTAACAAAAATATGTGTCAGTCCATCCATCAGTGTTTATATTAAAACTGCTCCCAGTGGAACCATCAGAGGAGAGGCAGGTATCGTCCATCACTGGGACGTTACCTGATAGCTTTAGTGGGTTTGAACCTGTTCTGGGCTGCTCTCCTTTAGACGTACTCGCTCACTGGTTGAGCTATTTCTGTGAATTTAATGTTTAATCACCTAGAATCGCGAGTGGCCGAGGGAGAAAATGGTGCAACTCGACGTTACTGATAGGACAGCTCCCCGTCCCCCCCTCCTCAGTCCCATTTGGCTCATATTAACTCACTCATTGTCTGAACACACTGCAGGCACAATGGCTCCCTTTTTGTAGACGAGGGCCGTTTGACCGGGACAGCAGCCGTGGCGGCCGGTGGGCCATGACTGGGCCCAGTGTGCCGGAGCTCTGAGGCCGGGTCGGCCAACAGGCAGGCAGGAAGAGAGAGACGGCGAGCCCCGGATCTGATGTCCTGGCCAGAGCTCCGAATGGGACACGGACAGCGAGTCTAATGTCTGAAAGGAAGGAAATTGAGGAGGAGGAGGAGGAGGTGGCGTGCTGGGATCTGGGCCACAGCTCTGTCAGATTGTCCCTGGGGGGGCTGCCAGAAACTGAACCGGACCTCTGTTCAGGCAGCATCCCTGATTCATCCACTTTAGTCCAGCTCCACGTCCAGAAACAGAGGCCGATGATGGCCGCTCGCGGATGTGCCGCCATGGCCACGAGAAAGGAGGGAACACTTCCTAATGCAAGCAGAGGCGATGGTGTCAGATGTCGCAGCGATGTCAAGAATTTGTGGCAGGTACACACCACAACACACGGGGCGGTGAGGAATCCTCGCCACCCCTCCCTGTACGGGACCGAGGTCACGCAGACGCTCGACATACATGAGAGTCACTGTTTCTGGTTGAACCGGCGGATGTGATGCTTGGCGCCGGGCTCCAGGGAGGACGGCGCCGGGCTCCAGGGAGGACGGCGCTCCTGTTGTCCTGATGGCGACGCTGAGTCATGGAGCTGTTACCCTCCCCCTGCCTCACACCCCCTCCTGACAGAAGGCTACAGTTTTATCTGTACCTACACCAGTAACGCAGTCATTAAATGTGACACGCTGTTCCTCCCGCAAATATGCACTTCCTGTTGCAATAAATCTCCCGTGGTGACACTTGGCGTGTCTCAGACTGACATGGACTCGGCCCCGATGACAGACTGCCATTGATTTGAGCCAGGCTGTCAATCATGGAGAATGTGACAGATCCAGTTTGGAGAGTTGGCCTCAGGTCAGATTTACAAAGAGAGATCTTATTAAGTGAGCGTACAAGTCCCCTGTTTCCTCCAAGACTTTTGTCTGTCAAATAATTTGGATTCTGGCGCTCAACTATTTCATATGCATTATCTCTGATACTGAAGAATCACACTATTGAATAATAGTCTGTGTTTATCAGTCTGCAATAATCATCTCAGCATTTTAACTGATAAGAGCTGGTTTGAGCTGAATGAAGGCGCAATGTTCCCCCCACAATTAATGCAGCTTTCCTCCCATAGATTAACACTTTTATACAATTTGTTATATCCTGTGTATGATTATTTTTATTTTTTGCACTCTGCTCTTCCCCTCTATAATTTCCTTATTCTTTGAAATTTTATACTTTGCATGTGTGCGTTGATTCTAACCCTTTATGTTGCTGTAAACCGCAACTTTCTCCATTAGCCTATTAAAAGCTCATCTTGTTTTAGCTTAGAATAAACCAACTTTTGACGCATGTGGTCTTAAATTGTGGGATATGTCTCCCTCTAGTGGAAGGAAAGAGAAGCGCAACACTAATGTCGGTCAGCACAGAATCATGACAGGTTTTTAATGACAAGAGCTGAGTAAGATTGAAAACCTGTTGTGAAGCCAAATCTCTGTGACGTTTTGCTGCAGATACTCGGCACAATAGTGAATTCATGCTTTCTCAAACACTGCAATCAACCAGCCAGTTGCCTCTTGTTTTCACCACCTGTTGCAAAGGAAACAGAAGCTTTAAAACTACCTTCAAAGCAAACTTCAACACGGAATTAGATTTAAATATAACAGGATATCACCCACGCCCAGCACATCCTCTTTTACTGATTAACACTTGTAGAGAGTGTTCAGCCTGGTGATGTCGTTGCTGCTCATCTGAGTGGCCTCTCCAAACTGAATATTCGCGTTGGGGATGGGAGCCATGGTGGGTTTACCGTTCCCAGAGAATGCATACCTGAAGGATTCCAGACAACAATTATCATCAGGCAGAGAGAGTCTTAGGGCTCTTGCAACATCTGATCTAATGAAGTTGGTTTAAACTCAGTGGAATCCAGCTTTTTTTCTATATTCTAAAACATGCCTCCACTATTGCCGCTCTATGGCCACGTTATTCAAGGCAACATTTGGGAGTAAGAGATCATAAACTCAGATGAATTTTACACAACGAAGGCGTGTGATGGGAGGGACTGGGTGGTTCACCTGTGGTACTGCATGACGGAGTTGTAGTCGTAGGGTGTGTTCAGGTTCAGAGTGTTCATTTTGTCGAATGCGTACGCCAAACCTGTGAGGAAAACCAAAACCAATCACGTACCCCTACTGAAGGTCATTCATATTTGCCAGGGGACAAATGTCATACACAGGCTCATATTTATAACAAGGAACAGCTCGAGCACACTAAGGTGTTCGGGGTAAACGTTCATGGATGTTGCTTTCACGGGGGCCGACCTGGCTGGATGTTCTCCCACAGCACGCGGATGTGATTGTCCCTGTCGGAGCGACACTGTTCGTGGTGGAAGCCGAGGGCGTGGAGGAGCTCATGCTGGACGGTGCTGTGGTACAGGCAGCCCTGGCGGTCCAGGGACAGAGTCTGGGAATAACCCTGGCGACCCACGTAGGAGTAACAGCTGCACACAGACAGCAACCGCAGTGCATCGTTAAAATGAGCTTTCCTGATAATATGTGCTTTGATCTTTGGTCATTTTGCTTTGATTTGACCAAAAGTGGATTCGTACATTGTAGGAAGAGCCAGATTTCTGTGCGTGGGGGAAAACAAAAACCATTTCTAGCAGCGTGCACCTACAAACAGCTGTTTGTTACCCGCTGTCTGACACGATGCTCAGGAAGTCTCGCTGATTCCTCCAGGGGGTGAAGCGGATGCAGGAGACGTCGTGGAAGGACAGCAGCCCGCGTTCAATGATGGAGCGCTCTCGAGAGGCTGAAGAGACGCACAGACACCTCACACATTCGATTTAGGCTGGCCTGCAGCTTTAAACCGCTTCCACAGGCGTTTGAAAGTAAACGCTGAATTGATTGTTTTTATATTAGTGAATGAACGTGAATATAACCGACTTCTCCAAAAGTATCCGATGCTTACAGTAATGCGAGGCGATGACGTAGGGGACGTAGACCTTCCCATCGGAAGACTTGGCCCACATGCAGCCGCGGGATGTGCAGGCATCAGCGTTCCTCTCGCCCTCGCCGCTGTAGGCGATGTCATCGATGACCAGCGGCTCATCGGGTCTGCGCACTGCAGGTGGAGACACCAGACACCGGTGATGCTGACCCCTGACCAGCGACCAGACACAGTATTTCTGCTTCCTTCCTTCTGTGTGAACATCGACGTCATCATCTTACCAACATCTTTGTTCGCCCTCCACAGCAGCTCAGAGACAGGCAGATCCTAAATCGGGACATCGTTTAGTGCTGTTCTACATGTGGTGTCCGTAAATGAGCTTTATATTCAAACATAAGTCATATTAGCAGAGTTACATCTGCCTTTTAAATAAATGTTTTCCTTGTTGTGCAACAGTTTGAGACACACGTGAGCTGATTGAACCCTGATTGACCCCTTGATAAATCATCTTTAATCTTAAGAACATAAAAGTTCTCACCTTCTCTTCAGCCCAGCTGGAGGCCGTGAGGAGGAAGAGGAGACCGAGCGTGCACGTGAAGGAGGCCATGTTAGCAGATGGACTCGGTCAGCAGCCCACTGTTTATAAAGCCACCGCGGGGGTCAGATGACTTGGTCACACGTTGCTGATTCTCAGCTTAACTAAATAAAAAGTTTGTGTTGGCATGAAGTTCTCTGGAGGGACCTGGTGAGACAGACGGGCCGCTGGACACCTGCTGACCAGGAATCTAGCACGTATTGATCTTTGGACAGTTGATAACAGGCTGAAAAGCTGTGAAACTGAAGCGGTTTCCATCCCGCATCCATCTGCTGTGCGCTCCAGTCACATTAAACGCCTCTTAAAAAGTTTGAAAGGGCCAAAAATGAGAGCGACTCACAGAAATCCCACAAATCCGAAGGCTCACAGTAAATCACATCATTTATTTAGACATCGATAAGAGCAGCAAAAGCACAAATGGGTGCAGAAAAACTTCAGCAACCTTTGAAGATCTTCGGAATTTCAAGACTAAACGCCTCAGCAGGAGGCTTCATTGATAAAATCTCTGGATGGACGTTAGTGGAATCTTGGCAGACAGGCGGCAGGTTACTGCAGGGCGACGATCAGAAGGACAGGTTGATGAGAGGAGCCGTGTTCTCACTCTTGTTCTCTGGACTCCACTTGATGAGCGGAGAGCTCAGGTCGATCAGCTGCTGGAACGCCAGAGAAGAGGTGATGTTCCTCAGACATTTTCAGAGGCTGGGATACGAGAAGAGCTTACCTGAGTGCCGGTGCAGGACTTGTTGCTGGTTCGGATCAGGTTGGGGGTGTTGGTCAGGTCGATGAGTAGTTTCTCTTGAGGCTGCAGAGTCGGAGCAGGTAGATCCAACAGGAGAACCTGCAGAGAATTCATCCTTCCGGTCACCACCTTCATTTTCCCCTCAAATTGGGGCGAGATGCCAACGGGGCAACTGGGAGAGTGGTCATGTGGGGTGGGACTTCAACCACAAGACACAACAGTGGCCTCACATTTGAGCCTTTTTTTAATCACCGGTGACATCATCTGACACCAGTTATGAACTCAGCGCTGTGGACAAGATTAACATTCTGGCTCGTATCAGCCAGAACCTCTTATCTATTTTTTATGCACATAACCGACTGGGAGCTTTAATGGTGCATGTGCTGTTCTAACCTCATGTGCCTTGTGGTTGCTCTCATTGGCAGTTTCCAGTTCAATCAGGTTCCTGGCTTCAGACTCGTGCTCAAGCTCTTTGTGCGTCCCTCCAGATTCTGCGCTCTCTGATTGGTCAGGCTCAGGAGGACCTGATGAGGTCACAACAGGAAGCTCCTCCTCCTCCAGACAGAAGGGCTTGATGCTGGGGTCACCGGGCTCGATGCTGGGGTCATCGGGCTCTAGCTCATGTGCAACCGTGGAACTCGGGCTACAATGACATAACGATTAAGCACAAAATCTTGCGTTGTCACGGTTACAGGAAAAGCCCTCGGATGCAGAATGATCATTTTGTAGCTTTCCGTCAGCAGGAGTTTACAGAATTTCACCTGCAGCTTGGCTCGTTGTCACCAGAGTTAGATTCTGGGGGAAGGTCTGCCTCAGATTCGAGTGGTGGTTTTGTGAGCTTGGGGGGGTTGGTGGGTGTAGAAACAGGGATGGTGCACGGCTTGCGGCGCACTGGCGTCGGGAGGGAAGACGGACGACCTGTTTTGAACTGCAATGGCTTGTACGTGCCAGCAGAGGGGGTCAGAGGACCAGCCGAGCTCTTCTGAGGAAGACTGCACCACAGATGAAGACGTCAATGGTCCAGGTCACATATCAGACATTTCTTTAGTAGTTATTTACCTGTCCATGCTGATCACGGACTCCAGCCTCTTTGGCTTCAACATCTTTGACTCTATAGATGAAACAAAGCACAGATATCAATATTCCTGGAATTTGCTAACTAAATAAATGCTAAAAAACTCATGTGAATAGCTCCAGCTATGCTATGAGCTTACTGTCTCCATGGTTGGGACCTCTGACTCCTGCGCTGGGTGTTATTAGAACTAGAGCCTCAGGTTTGGATTTAGTCCTTAATCCGCCCTGAGGGAGAGTTGTGGAGGTCGCACTTATTGAGCCGCTCTTCTCCAAAACTCTCTTAGTGGGCGTGAATTCTGCTCTCTTTAGGGGCGTGGCCTTCTTGGCCTGTGTGGACAGCGAGCGGCGTCCAGCGACGGACGACGCAGGCGCCGCAGCAGCATTGATGGTGGAGCGGCGTGCTCTGCTGGGGTTCATGGGCCTGCCGTCACTGCCAGGGGCGGGGCCAGTGGAGCTACTCACACTCCGGTTCATAGAGGAGTTCAGTTTACCTGAAGAGACATGCACAGGAATTATTATTTAGTGCCTAAATGCACTGACATTTTATGGCGAGCGCAGCGTGCCTTTAGCAGGGGACAGAGAAATGCTGGAGTTGAAGCTGGACACCGATGATGACGACGAGGACGTGTTTTTCCTCTCCATCACCCTCCTGCTCTGAAGGGGTGAAGCTTTCACAACCGGCAGTTTCTTCACAGCACCCTGGGCGAGAAAGTACGTCTTCATTTTATAACAAGAGATTAACACGCATCGAGATGACCTTGAAGACGGCGACCACTACCTTGGCGCGTGGCGCCAGATTGCGTTTTCCGAGCAGACTGGAGTTGATGGAGGAGTCGCTGATGTCAGACGCAACGCTGGCAGAATCAGACAGCAGCTCCTCGCTGGACTCTGTCCTCCTTGGGGGGCTACACCTGCGGCCAATGACTGTCTGCAAAAGGAGAAACACAGGTCGACATAAGATCTGTTTAGATTCGTTGGGAGCAGTCTCTGCCGGACCGTGACCCAACCCGTGCTTACTCTGCTCGGTGGTTGCAGTCTGTTTTTTTCCACTCTGCTCTTGGTGGTTGAAGTGGAAGCCACTGGTGCAGCTGGTTTACTTGGCAGCACAGCACCCAACGGGGCTTTTCCCCGGAGCCCTGCCTTGGGCTGAGACCTGGCCCTGGTCACGGGGCTGGACGTGCTTAGCCTGGTAACACAAGCTGGTTTTACTACTGATTTTGGGTGTGCAGAGGCAGGCCGGGTGGATAGAGGTGCGCTGGCTGAACGAAGGGATGAAACAATGCTGGTGTTGCTGCTTCCTCTTAGCAGGCGCTGCTGGATGGCTGGCGGCAGCTGCTTCAGGGGGCTCTCTTGCACACAGAAGGTCTCTCGTTTAATGGGGCTGAGAACCCTGTTAGACTGCTCAAACACATGCAGTTTAGCCTGAGAATCCTGGACGAACTCATCGGGCTGTGTGGTCACGGCAGCGGTCGCCTCATTATCCTTGTCATCCTCACTGTGCGACTGGCTCCGTTCACCACTCTGAAGCTGATTGGCCAACTTGTGGGCTTCCTGGCAGACCGCCTCGAGCTGGTCCCCCGTCAGTGGACTCCAGCTTGTCCGCAGTTGTCTACCATCAAGCTGTGTCTTCACATTAACAGACACACACCTCTCATTATGACTGACTGGCTCCACAAACACCTCGTCTTCGTCTTCATCACCATTTGAGCTTCAGAGAGAGAAATCACCAGTATCATAAATAAATAGATGTAGCGTAAATGTCACATCACAGTACACAAATATTCTCATTTCACCTATTTGTGCTAAGGTTTTGCAAAAATAATGTACTTCACTTGACTGAAATACTCTATATGTAAGACTAAATTTGGAAACTTGAATGAACTGAAACTCATTATTTTACAACCAACATGCAAACATTACTTTATACTTAACTATAACGTTATACTTGCTATTCTACTCTATACCTAAGCACCTACTTTGCATTCTAAAAGTGAGTTGTTGGACAGTACAGTAGCATATTTCAGGATATAAATGATGTTCACCATGTTTGGATTACCAGTTCTCTGACTAATTTTAAGCACTTGTGATGAATCGACTGACACATAGAGAACGAGGGAAGCACCATTTCCCTCTGGATAAAGATCACAGTGCACTTTGTTTCTTTATTATTAAAGTGTCCTGTCCTTTCCTACCTTGCAGGTGACATAGACACATCAAAATCAAACTTCTCCTCGTGCAGGAAGAACAGATCTGGCCGGAGACAAGCAGAGAGGGAATAAACATGAAGGTAGCTTACGTTTGCAAGCAAAGACGTGGCCGAAAGCAACTTACCGCTGTTAGCTCGACAGTCCATCCTGGTGGTGGCTCTTCCCTCAGTATTAAACAAGATTCATTCAACTCCTCTCGCCACACTACAAGAATAACGACATTTTGCATGAACATGATTAAATAAAAGTATAATGTACTTTAATTGAATTTCTAATTTTATCCCCGCGAGCCTCGCAACCCGGCAGCCCACTCGCTAACATTAGCTTATAACAAATGTACCTAATATGAGGTCTAAAGATTTAACATTGTTTGCTTAAGAGCGTTTTCACTCACACGCGTCTAATGTTCCAGCAGTGATCCCTGTAAAGACGACGTCCCGACGAAGAACAACAAAATTTCCTGCTTCACGTTCAAAGTGCAAAACTTACAAGACACAACCATGCAAACTATTCAAATCGCCTGCGCTGCTGTCACATGACAACGTCAAAGTCCGCTATTGGTTGGTTACGAATCTCAACGCACTGCATCATGGGATTGTAGTCCAATGTGCCCAATCTAACTCGAAAACAGACTCTAATGTGATTAATTGAATAATATATAAAACGAATAAATAAATACACTACAATTAAAGAAAAAGACACTTGAAGTCGACTGTTCTCTCTTGAGGTTTTGAAAATGCAGAAAGAGACCAAATTTATAGTTATTACTCAAATACATTGCCTCTCCAATCTGCCTCTAATGTGAGAGGAATAATATTCTAAATCTATCCTACAAATTAAGGGAGGGTAGATCTCAGCATTCTTTATCAACGTAATACAAAGGGTTTACTGTCTTCATTTTGGCTTCACATGGAACCTCAATCTCATCGTTACCTTCTGACACCAGGGACCAGAAAACCATTAAGACTCATAGGAAACCCATAGATGCTATATTTGTGCCACTGAAAAGTTTTACACTTTATTTCAAAGTGATTGTACATGCAAGTGCAAACAGATCTTTTAAATTTTTTTTTACAAAGAATCTGTCACATAGCAATGTCACTTAACAGTCGAAACATTTGAACTGGACGGAAGCATTTAAACTCTGGGTGTCGGTATAACAATGATGAATCATAGACATGTTAGATAAAGTATTACATAGTGGTAACAGTCAGAAAACCCTCTCAGGCATTCCTTCCTGCAGGAACAGCGTCATCAAACCGAGATGATGTGCAGTGTTTGATATTTTCCAGTGTTCAAGGATGGAAGCAAGGATGGAAAGATCCTGCAGTTATTGGATCCTGAAGATCCTGATATCTCAACTGTGACAGCTGTGCCTCTGTAACAGAATAATGGCTTTCACATTTTGTCCTGGTCTGTCTTGTTCCGGTGTCCGTGTGAATCCATGTGTGGGACTGGGTGAACTGTTGAACCAGCTGCTGCTGGCAGCCAAACAGCAGACGGCCAGGTAATCGCTACAGACAACTGTGTGCACCACATCCACGTCCACGTTATAACCAGCAAGGTCAGCTTGTTCCCTAGAATGGGTTCCAGATGGGAACCTTCCAACAGCTTACTTTTCTGGTTAAACCCTGCAGGAGGTGTCGGGGTTGTTGACCCTTGTTCACATTAAATGTAAACAATGAGAGTTTAGACATTTAAAAACAACAGATAACTATAACTTTGCATGAGAAAAGGTGGGTGGCATGTTGCTGCATCCTTCTATCATGGAAAAATGGAGCAGGGATCAGGACCATGGGTGCTGTCATCTTGTTGCAAAGGTGTCATTTGCAGCAGCAACAGTCATAAATGAATAAGAACTTCTGCCTTTAAGTGCTCACTTCATCCATCTTTATAACTCTATGAACATAATCTTGACAATGTGGTCTGTACGTTTTGACATATCATCATTTATTAAACTTTAGACATTTACTTTATACTCCTCTGTCTACAAAACACAAGTAATCACAAGTCCCTTACACCCCCAACAAAACTGACCGTCTCTATACATTTAAGTCACAGACACAAATCTAATCAATCGGCTCATCTTTTGATAAATGCTGCAGATTAAAACATCTATGTTTGAACAGTAACATGAATATTTACAAAGGAATACATTATTAATGGATCACCTCACAAACACTTGTTCCCCTAAACAACACCTGAAGAGTTCATGTCTAGTAAAATGAAGAAGGAAATGTCAGTCTGTGCGAGCCTGCTGTCCCCTGAGACCACAGACACACCTGGAAACATTCCGGCTTCCTGGATTCTAAAAAACAAAACAAAAACAAAACAGCAAGTAGATTCCTCAGGAGGATCGATCAGATCGGTCAGTTTTTGAAATGTTTTCATTCCTTGGAGCCAGGCTTCTTGCTGTGAAAAAGAGCAAAAACGGAATGTTGTGACAGGAAGTGGTCAAGTTAGGGGGTGGGGCTTCAGAGAGAAGTCTCCAAGCTGTGCAGGGGGCTTCCTGGGCTTGGCGGCAACCCTGGAGAGTTTGGCCCGATCAGCCCAGGTCTGGAAGGGTCCTTAAGCACCGGGACGATGCCGTCCATAGCGTTATTGTTTTGGTTGGGGGAGGACTGCAGATGTGACATGTTGGATATTCCAGTCAGAGGTGGTGGGAGGACGATGGAGTTGCGTTTGGTGGGGGCGTCGTCCTCCCCCTCTACTTCATCAATGAGCGGTATGTGAGTTTCCGAGTCTTCGATGCGGAACTCCGGGTGGCTCATGAAGTTGTGGATGGAGCTGCGTGATTCAGGCGTCTCCAGTCCTTCGTAGGGAGACACGCTGTCCCTGAAGGCGTTCACAACGCGGATCTGAGGAAAAACAGGGCCGTTAGTCCAGGGATTAACCCCCGTCTAGCTACGGAATGTTGACTTGAATACGACAGAGATGAAGTCATGCCTGCGTCTGGATGCGGTTCAGGCCACGGCACCAAAGCACCTGGCCCCTCTTCATCTCCATTTCAGCGTGGTCAATCTCGTCGCAGTCCTTCATCTCCTCCAGCTCCTCCTCGGGGATCTCCTCCCGCTGTGTGCCGTGCCCCGCCGTCTTCAGGAACTTCAGCCAGCTGGTCGGGACGCTGGAGACCAGCTGAGAGGCAGAAGCGAGAATATTTTAGACTACAAAGGCAAATCTGAAGATCCTGTTTTTTAAATAAGCTTGTCGGGACGTCCAGTCTCACCTGACCCCAAAGGAGGCTGCCAAGGCCAAAGAAGACACACCACAGCCACTGCTCAACGGTCAGCCTCACACAGCTAAATGGCTTCCCACCAAACTGCACAATGACGATCTACACAAAGAAAAAAAGCCACTGGATCACCATGAATCTGAGGAGGTATCACCACTGCCTCAATGGCTACAGGTCCATGTTCTCTCGGCTCCTGAGGTCGTACCTGTATGATCAATGTCCCCAGCACAATAGAACAGAAGATCGGGTTGTTGAAGACCCCCTCAAAGACGTTTCTCTCGCCGTGAATCTTACGGGCGTTCAGCTCGTTAAAGATCTGCATGAGGACGAAGGTGTTGAAGACGATGGTGTAATGCTCAGACGGGGGGGCGTGAAGAGGGGCGTTCCTCCCGTTGTCGATCTCAAACATCTTTTCACCTGCGAGCGGAAAGGTCAAATGCTCCTGAGCAGGTGGCTTCACACCATAATCCCTTTTTATGTAAGCCACATATACATCCATATTAGCTGTCTGTGGTGTGTTGACGTACCAATGAATAGAAGTACAAAGATGGTGGTCAGCTGGTAGACACCGTGCCCCAGGATGTTCTTCATCATCGTGCGGGAAATGAGCGGTTTCTTGCGGCCGTAAGGGTTCCTGAGCAGCAGGGCCTCGGTGGGCGGCTCCGTGGCCAGAGCCAGCGAAGCAAAGGTGTCCATGATGAGGTTGACCCACAGCATCTGCACCGCTTTCAGAGGAGAGTCCTGGAGATAAAGATAGAGAACTCTTAATCCACAATATAAATCCAACTTTGCTCTTTTACTGACAGATCCTCACCTGGGTGATGCAGGCGCCCGTAAAGGCCACGATGACGGCGACCACGTTGACGGTGAGCTGGAACTGAAGGAACTTGGAGATGCTGTCGTAGACGTTCCTGCCCCACATCACTGCCTTCACTATGCTGCTGAAGTTGTCGTCCGTCAGGATGATGTCAGAAGCTTCCTTCGCCACATCTGTTCCCGCAATACCCTGAACGCAGAACGCAGCGTGATGAGCTTGTATAAAAAAGGCTCTAATCGGTCAAAATTCCACATTAGTTTCATTTCAATTGTGTTTTTATGCTTTTGATAAATTGATCCAAGAAGCCAAGATGTAACTATTCAACAGAGGACAGTATAGAGTACAAAAGGTAATCAATAATACTAATTTATCAATTCTGAAAGACATCAGTCAAGGAGAGAAATGAGACAAATGGGAGAACTAAAACATTTAAAAAAGGCATTTAAAAATTTCAGTGGTGGTCAATACCATGGCAAAGCCAACATCGGCCTTCTTCAGGGCCGGACCATCATTTGTTCCATCTCCTGTTACCGCGACGACCTGCCTCTGTTCCAGCACAGTGCTGTCAATGATACCTGAGAAGATCAACAGATGGCTGAGATACACTTGCTCACCAGTAGAGGCTCTGAAGTTTGCACATCGTTTCTCTTCGTGTGGATCAACTTTTATCTTCAGGATATTAGTATATATTATTAGTATATGAGGATATATTTTCATTCTTAAAGTCGAATTGTGGAAACATAAACCCGAGTATAAACCCAACATGTCTGACCTTTGACCAGAGTGTGTTTATCTGTTGGAGATGATCTTGCCAGGACTCTCAGCTTTGGCCAAATCTTATCAATGCGTTCCTGTTCAATCTGTGGAAAAAGACAAATCTGAGGATTTCCCTGCAAAAATGCACGTTTGAATCTGCTGCGTTCGGTCTGTGGCCAGTCAAACCTCGCCCAGCTCGTTGCGAATGCGCCGGTTGAACTCCCGCCCCTCTATGCACAGGAAGTCGTCTCCAGGATGAATGATGCCACATTTAATGGCGATGGCCCGGGCAGTATTTATGTTGTCCCCTGTCACCATACGGACGGTGATTCCAGCCCGCTGGCACTTCCTGATGGCTTCTGGTACCTGGTGGGAACATTGAGGTGCAGTAAGTAGACCACACGCCGCAGATGGTTCTGGTGTCTGGCAGACCTACCTCGGGCCGAACCGGGTCCTCGATGCCGACTACAGCAATGCAAGTGAGACCGCTGAGAATGTGGCCCTCATTATCCCAGTCAGGCTCTCCTTCAGAGGCTGGGAAGTCTCTGTAGGCCAGGCAGATGGTCCTGAGCCCCTCTGACGCCATGGGCTCGACCACCTTCTTCACCAGATCATCTCGATCCCGAGGTTTGAACGTTTTGGTCTCGCCGTTGATCATCAGGATCTTACAGCATCTGGAAACACAGAAACTTGTGTAATTCGGTGGGAGCAGAATTTGGCGGGAAAGAGCTGCGAACATAGACCTACTTCTTCAGCAGGATCTCCGACGCGCCTTTGCTGAACATGCGGTAGCTGCCATCATGGTTTCTTAGCACCGTGCTCATGGACTTCCTCACGGAGTTGAAGGTGTAGACTTTGAAGAGTCTCTCCTCAGGGATTTCGTTGCGGATGCTTTGATAATCTCGGCGCAGGTCAAGGGCGAGTCCCAGTAAGGCACATTCGGTCTTGTTTCCCACCTGGCGAGGCAGCCCGCCTTCTTTCTCTGGTGGCTGGAGAGAAGACGTTTAACCACAGTTAGAGTTTAGGAACTGCTCAGATACACTGCCAGCTGGTCAGAGAAGCTCATTTGTATGAGCTGTCCAGCGTACCATCACAGAGAGGGTCAAAATTTCTAGAAAGAAATTTCTACCAACGTGGATTCGGCACTAAATTAATGTAGCGTAGCTGCACAGATGCTTCAGCAGTGTTTGCTAGAATGCTGCTGTCTCCTAGGTGAAAATGTTCCTGAAAATAAAGTGGATTTACCAACGTACTGATTTTCACAGTAAACTACTTATATTAAAGCAGGTCTGCGTAATCTCATGAGTGCACAGACTAAAGGGAAACTGATGAAAAAGCCTTGCAGGGACCTCTGTAGGACCCGCCAACCCGTGTGTCTCGTCTGATCTTTGCACTGATCCAGCAGGTAGTGATCAGATGGGCTCTAAGCTCCTCTGGCAGCTTTCCAAATCAACCTGCTTTTTAGGCCAAACGCTTTAAACCGCAGAGCTTCCCGAATGGATGGCTATTTTTACAGCTCACCATAATCTTGGTGGTGTAGGCGCAGTTGACCCCGATGCCCAGGACAAGCAGGTCCAGAATCTTGGCAGGAACCAGGTCCGGCTCTGGCACATTTTTGTAGAAGCGACCTGCGATGTAGGCCTGCACCACTGTCATGCGGTTCATGGTCAAGGTGCCGGTCTTGTCGGAACAGATGGCCGTGGCGTTGCCCATCGTCTCGCAGGCATCCAGGTGGCGAACCAGGTTGTTGTCCTTCATCATTTTCTGAAACGGGACAAAATGCGCATGTGTTTGTTGTTTGCTTCCCTGAGACCACAAGGTCACATGACCACTGATCCATTAGGGTCTCTCACAGCTATGAATGTAATCAACAACAGTATTTACATCAACAGGATTACCTTCACTGAATAGGCCAGAGAAATGGTGACAGCCAAAGGGAGACCTTCAGGCACGGCCACCACCAGCACCGTCACACCGATGATGAAGAATTTGACCAGGAACTGCACGTAAATGGGCGCACATTCTTGGGTCCAGACGACGCCTTGGATCCAGAAGGTATCGATGAGGAAGCGAGTGATGAGGATGAGGACAGTGAGAGCCGACATGAACAGGCCTGAAGAGACAAACAGATAAAAACAAGGAGGGAATTGATGATAGAACAGATCTGGAAATGTGAATGGAACCTTTAGGGGCAAAATATTTGAATTGTTGTCCCAAACAATGTTGAGACATTTTTTTAAAATTGGCTGTCAGGGTTTGTTTGTACCAGCTTTGCCGATCTGCACGGCCAGTTTGGTCAGTTTCCCCTGCAGGACGGATTTCTCCTTCTTCGGTAGGTTTTTCTTCTTCTCTGATTCTCCGTCCTCGTTGAGTGGCTGCGTCTCAGTGGTGCCATCTTTGTTTTTTCCTACAGACAATATCAAGCACCATCAGCGAAGGTACCAAATGTGAACGTCTTGATTTGATCCATTCACACGGGACTAATCAGCAAAATACTTTTTCTGTCTCTACACCACAAAATCATGAATGACCGTGCAGGTCGTGGATATGCGGGTCTGCAGGCGCGTGTGTGTTTGTGTCAAGTGTGAGCACACTGATCCCAGCTCAGTAATGAGGCTATTAGTGGACAGGCAGCAGCAGCAGGCAGGAGAAGAAAGCAGCTGCAGAGCTTAAGGCCAATAATCTGCTTGGTCCTAATCACCATCACCAGAGTCAGGAGCACCTGCTGACTGTGGCCACACAGACGCAGGCTGAACCATGAGGGTCCACCAGGAACCAGGAGATATGGGCACACCCAGGGGGAAAATGGCTATGACTGCAGATGTTTCACTGCTGCTGTTGCACATCTATTCAAATGCAAATGCAAATATGCGGAGGACAAAAAACAGTTTCTGGCTGTTGAACAGCTGAAAACAGGAACCACTGTGAGCGGAATAATAAACAAGCATGACCTGACTAATGCAGCTGCTCACCTTTCTTGTCTTTGTCATCTTTTTTACCTGCAAAAGAGGGAAGCGAGAGCAGTCAGCCCACAATATAGCAAATGAAATGATGAAAGATGGACATAAAGAGGCAGAACACGTAAACCTCACTAATGTTTAAAATGTCTAAATCCAATTCAGCTTTGCTGAGTGTTTAAATGGTGATATTGTTAATGACAGTAATCCATCCTAATATATGGAACTAGTTGCAGTAAAATGGGACATTTCTCACTCTTCTCCTTCTCCTTCTTGTCTTTCTTCTTCTTCTCCTTTTTCTTTTTGTCTCTCTCAGCCTTCTCCTCATCCCCGTCACCTTCCTCGCTAGCGCCAAGCAGTGTGAAGATGATCCCCGTCTGGGAGTTCACACCCACGGCGGTGACCACCACCTTCCCAGATCCCTCCATCACGTGGGTCCCTGAGAGAAACAGCATTCATTCAGCTCAAATCACACCATAAAGTGTTTTATCACAGTAACTTTTGCCCAGTATGTACAAGAAAAGGTGGACATTTTTTCCCATGTTATATTTTTTTTAATATAAATTTCACCTATAGAGGTTAGAGTCCAGTGTAAATTAGCAAAGATGCTTTAATGACAATAACAAGAATCTGGCAGGAAGAGTTACTTTATTTATTCTCCACGTCTGAAAACTATAAATAATATGTGGTTAAAGAGAAACACACAAGCAGCAGCTCAGGTCGCTCTGAACTTTGCTGCTCTCTGATGCAAATGGTGTTGATTTCTAGTACCTGAGAGCAACATGGGGTCTTTGTCGAGGCTTTTCTTGACGTGATCCGACTCTCCAGTCAAAGAGCTCTCATCAATCTTCAGATCGTTTCCCTGAATTAGGACGCCATCCGCCGGGAGGAGGTCACCTGGCACGCGTAGGTACAGAGTTATGAGGTCAGATAATGGTCGCTTAGGTGTGTTATTGAGACTTTTCCCTGGTGCCGAGAAGAGAAGCTCAAGATGAGTTGGTGAAATGACTTGCTGACCTGATTTTTAGGTCACAGAAGAAAACTGAAATGATGCTGCTGTTTCCCTAAACTCGTACCTGTATTTTAACATCCACAGTGAGCTGCAGATAAACCAGGAATAATCCCGAATAATCCAGATGAACAAGACTCTCCGTTGTTATTAAAATGAATTTAAAATTCATTGAGGAACGTAAATCACATTCCCAGTTAAAGCAGCTATATCAACCAGACCAAACATCTGAGGTCAAAGGTCAGCACCTGGCAATTGTCATTGCTTCTGGTTGAACAGAATTTTTTTCAATATTCTCCACAGGCGATGTGACACTTTACCATATTTGACTTGCATGATGTCTCCCACGATGATTTCAGACACTTTGATCTGGACCACCTGCCCTCCTCGCACAACGGTGAACTTCTGCTCCTGTTCGATGCGGCTCTGGAGGCCGCGAAACTGCTTCTCTTTGCTCCAGTCATTGAAGGCCGTGACCAGGACAACACACACCACCGACAGCAGGATGGCAGCGCCCTCGATCCACCCGGCCTCCGCCTCGCCATCGTCTTCCACGCCGCCGGCCGCCCTGCCGCAGTCTGGACCAGCGTAATTAATTTTCTGATTAGCTCGTGCGCTCGAACACCTCTGTGTCCGTCTCCAAAGAACATGTGCCTAATTTCAGGAGGTGATTTCCCCTTTGAGTTGTCAATCAAATCTCAGCAGGATGTGAAACAGACAATGATGACTTGTGACCGACCGATAGTCACGAACAGACCGTGGAGACGGAACCGTGAGCTCCGAATGCTCCTTTATATACAATATGATAACGACCAGCCTCTGAAGTCAAACAGTGTAAGTCTAGTTGCATCAACAGGAAGCAGACAAAGGTGTGTGCACCGACTTCCTGTTGAGCTGCGATCAATCAATTCACGCCATTTCATTGCATGAACAAACGTGCAGTAGAGTGTAAAGAGCTAAACAACAACCTTCTGAACACATCTCAAACTCACTCGTCACACGCTGCAAAGGTTTTTGTGTGGAAATGGGGGGAAAAAAGGGGACAACTCACTCTGGCGTTCAGCGTTTGGCGGTCTGTAGAATGAAAGGCCTAATGAAATAATGGCTGCCACTTCCAGGATGATGAGTGTGACATCCTGCAGGGCTTCCCATACTAACTGCACAAAGGTTTTTGGCTTTTTCGGAGGGATGAGGTTCTGTCCAAACTCCGTTTTCCTCCTCTCGATATCCTCAGAGTTTCCATCTAAACCTGCAGGAGTGAAGAAAAGGGCATTAGAGAAATGTCCTCCACATGCTTAAACCATCAATGGAGCCGTTAGGAATTTGTCAGGACAACTTTTGCAATATGTGATGGGGAAAATCCTACATTTCTTTCCAAAAACATCCCAACCTGACCTCCCTCAGGGCAGCGGAGAACCGAGAGCAAAACTGATTGAACACTTGAGACCAGAGAGGGCTCCTTCTGCCTGCTGTTTATTCCTCTCTGGGGTTTTGGGAGCAGACTGGTTTCCTCTGTGGAGCAATGACGAGTCAGAACATGCTGGGATCCCTGCAGACCCACTGCTGCTGCACGGCTGACTTTGTCTCTCCTGGACACTCACAAGTGTGAGAATCACAATTTGGCAGAGGTGAGGTTGGAGTGTCACCGAAACGATCAAATATTAAAAACACATCTAACATTAAAAGATCATTTCTGGTAATAAAAAAACCAAAACAAAGCAAAACTTGAACAAAATAAGCTAAACAGAGTGCAGCCGCCCTCCATCTGGGAGCAACAGCTGACATTTCAGCCCTCGCCGACAGTGGGAGTCTCAAGGTGTTTATCGAGCGTGTGCAAGACGGGAAGAGGGAATGAATTATTGATGGGGAGGAAAAAGTCAAAGGGCAGAAGTGTGAGACATGCTGAGCTGACTGGGTCCAGGCAGAGACACCTCTGGAGGCTTTCGCCCCCGTCTCGGTAGAAATCGGACAGGAATTCAGTTTAAACGCGGGCGGAAGCAGGACGAGGACATAAAGCGGCAGGTTGTAGATGCTTTCAGGGGGGAAAAATGCACTTGGGTTTGCTAATATTGGATCAAATGCCAACGACAGAATTTAGGTCAGCTTGGGGGCAGATTTCAGACAGATTAAAAGACAATGATCTGTGTATTACACGGACAGAGCGTCAGGCCCGCCTGTAATCGAGTTCACAAGTCCAGTCTGGTGCGGTCGAACAGATCAGCCGACAACCGGGAATAATAGTAATAATGTACCTGCACTTTAGCTTCACAGGAGGATAAGATACAGAGGAAACATAAACATTAGCTATCAGATCTATAAATATATTTGTTTATCAGTCATTCACCACAGAAGCCAAAAACAACGTCATGCTTTAACTTCCGCTGCTTGTAACTAAAGAACCTGATCTACAGATGAACCTTTTAGCCAGATGAGCAGCACATCTGCAGGTAAAGAGGCTGTGCAGACCAGAACCTCCCGTTTAACATCGCCGCGGGTCACAGGCGACTCTGTCCGACCCAGAATCAACGGACCCTCAAGCTGGACACTTGAAATGTCCTCTGCTGGTTTAACGGCGCCCACGTGGCGGTCAGAGGTCTGTGACTCAGATAAAACGGCCTAGTTACGTGCCAGCGTTTCAAAGACACGAGTTACCTTCCACGGGAGACGTCCTCAGTCTGGCGCACAGGCCCCCGACATCTCCGTACCGCTCCTGAATCCTGGCCGCCGACTCGGCTCCCCGCAGCTCCATGAGCGAGCGCAGCTCCTGCAGCGAGCAGCTGAAATCCGCTTCGTGGTTGGCCTCGCCGTGTCGGCCATGTTTGGAGCCTTGGAGAGAGTTGTTGGCCATGGCTGCTTCCCCTCGGATTCAACGGAGGCCTTCCAAACAAAACGCTGACTCAGTGGTGGGCCTGAGCTGCAGAGGTGGCCTGACAGGGACCCAGTGACTGTGGAGAGAGAGGACATAAAGGAGATTGGCTGTGGGAGGAAAAGGCAAAAAAGACGGTTTATATCCTCGAGGTAAAGAATTTACAATCCTCTTTAATCCAGAGGAAAGAAAGAGAAAGAGGACTGAATTAAATGATTGAGTGAAAAACAATAATAGAGATCCGGTCTGGACTGGTTATAGTGGGACAGGAAGGCTCAATGGACTGGTTATAGTGGGACAGGAAGGCTCAATAGACTGGTTATCGTGGGACAAGGTGACTCAATGGACTGGTTATAGTGGGACAGGAAGGCTCAATGGACTGGTTATGGTGGGACAGGAAGGCTCAATGGACTGGTTATAGTGGGACAGGAAGGCTCAATAGACTGGTTATAGTGGGACAGGAAGGCTCAATGGACTGGTTATGGTGGGACAGAGAGACTCAATGGACTGGTTATAGTGGGACAGGAAGGCTCAATAGACTGGTTATAGTGGGACAGGAAGGCTCAATGGACTGGTTATAGTGGGACAAGGAGACTCAATGGACTGGTTATAGTGGGACAGGAAGGCTCAATGGACTGGTTATAGTGGGACAGGAAGGCTCAATGGACTGGTTATGGTGGGACAGGAAGGCTCAATAGACTGGTTATAGTGGGACAGAGAGACTCAATGGACTGGTTATAGTGGGACAGGAAGGCTCAATGGACTGGTTATAGTGGGACAGGAAGGCTCAATGGACTGGTTATGGTGGGACAGGAAGGCTCAATAGACTGGTTATAGTGGGACAGGAAGGCTCAATGGACTGGTTATGGTGGGACAGGAAGGCTCAATGGACTGGTTATAGTGGGACAGGAAGGCTCAATGGACTGGTTATAGTGGGACAGGAAGGCTCAATGGACTGGTTATAGTGGGACAGGAAGGCTCAATGGACTGGTTATAGTGGGACAAGGAGGTTTAATGGACTGGTTATAGTGGGACAGGAAGGCTCAATGGACTGGTTATGGTGGGACAGGAAGGCTCAATGGACTGGTTATGGTGGGACAGGAAGGCTCAATGGACTGGTTATAGTGGGACAGGAAGCTTCAATGGACTGCTTATAGTGGGACAGGGAGGCTCAATGGACTGGTTATAGTGGGACAGGAAGGCTCAATGGACTGGTTATAGTGGGACAGGGAGGCTCAATGGACTGGTTATAGTGGGACAGGAAGGCTCAATGGACTGGTTATAGTGGGACAGGAAGGCTCAATGGACTGGTTATGGTGGGACAGGAAGGCTCAATGGACTGGTTATAGTGGGACAGGAAGGCTCAATGGACTGGTTATAGTGGGACAGGGAGGCTCAATGGACTGGTTATGGTGGGACAGGAAGGCTCAATGGACTGGTTATAGTGGGACAGGAAGGCTCAATAGACTGGTTGTAGTGGGACAGGAAGGCTCAATAGACTGGTTATAGTGGGACAGGAAGGTTCAATGGACTGCTTATAGTGGGACAGGGAGGCTCAATGGACTGGTTATAGTGGGACAGGAAGGTTCAATGGACTGGTTATAGTGGGACAGGGAGGCTCAATGGACTGGTTTTACCTTTCGTAGTCTGAATATATAATATATAATTATATATATATAATATGGAATTGGTGAGGCGAGACTAAACTGCCCTGACTTCAGAGACATCCAGGAGAGATTTAAGATAATTTAAAAAAGCCCAGGTCCACTTCCACAGATATTAATGTATGGGCAGCATGTCTGGGCTGGTCTGGGCTGGGCTGGGCTGGGGGGGGGCTGGCGCGTGAATTAGAAGCTTTTATATTTGTTCTCTACAGGTTATGACCTCCGTGCCTTCAGGTGTAATCTGTGTCAATTAGTCGGCCAAAGCTTAATTTAAGCAAGAGAGAAGCAGCCTGTTAAGTCTACAGGAGGGACGGAAAATAAGAGAGGCTGAACGCAAGTCACACACGCACGGGGACCATGAAAGGGGGCTGAAAAGCTCCCATTTGGGGGACAGAAATAAAACAAGGCTGCGAATAAATGAGGCAAAGCCGAGCCCCGATGATCAGGCCCTGAAGCACCAATCAGCAGTGACACAACTCGAGACTTAAAGATGCTCAGAAGCCATAAATGAACAAACGGCCCCATTCAGAGGCAGATATATATACATCGTATATATGTAACTGCTGCATGGAAAAGAAGAAATGTTACTCACAGAAACTTCCCCCATCATCTCCCGTGAGCAGCAGCAGGTATTAGTGTCGGTCCGATTACCCCGCAGCGTCACGCACAGCTCCGGGAGCAGCCCATAACCTGCCCGCCGCTCTTCACTCAATACCCTGCGGACCCAAACTAAGAGGTACTCCAAAAACCTCACTAATTTTCAGACATTCGGCTTGACCTTCAGCGAGCTCACCGTCTCAAGCAGGGCTCCATCCGAGGAGGGGAAAAAAGCAGGAGCTGGCTCGATGATTATCTGAGGAAAGCCTTGGTTAATCTAATTAGACAATCTGTGGCTTCAGCGGGCAGCAGAGACACGCTGCTGCAGCTCCTCCTGCTGAGGGACTCGGAGAGGGGTGCAGCGGCGAACCTGCGACCGCCTGGGACGCACAAAAGTTCCCGACCGGGTCGGAACACACTCGGAGAGAAGAAGAACCAGCAGTGGGACCTCATTTAGAGGAAAAAAATGGCTCCTGGAGGGGGCATCCTGTTGATCCTGTGATCCTTCTGCATCAGTCAACGTTAGTTTCACGTCTGTTTACAGCCCCAAAAAAATCATGAACACGTCCCTTCCCCCAGAGCCTGACGTCAGGTGGCACACCCCCCCCCTCCCTCAAAACACACACACATACACAGATGGATTACAGCATAGACACAGGAGGATTAAGTTAAAACACACGTGCACGCGCACACGCGCACTGTACTGTTGTTTCACATGTGCATGATAGTTTCACACTCAGCTGTCGTGACCATTGACTCTTGTTGCAGTTGAAACTTTTATAAACTAAAAGCATTTACGGTGCCATGATACCGTCCACAATGAGTAATGTCTTTTAATCTTGTGTACACATTTGCGACTGGTGAATAAATCAAGCATGGCTTGGTTACAACATCTCATGGTGATTCAGATCAGTTTCCCCTCTAAATCCTTGTTTAATTAACATTGAGCAAGTTGACCTGAGAGCAGCTGATCGGCTCCGTGTTTGTTTGAGCTGCCACCTAGTGGACAACCCTGGTCAACGCACATGAACCACGGGAATGGCTTCTTTTAAGTCGTACTACAAACGAGATGACAATAGTGATTAACCATTTAGTGTTTTCACAGTACAGATTTAAAAACCTAATTATAAACCTAGCTATTTTCATTTGTTCTCTAACTTCTGGTAGACGGCATCCCTTCGGGTCCTTCCGGAACCCTTCGGTAATTTCCGCTACATCTCTGTGCTGGTGGAAAAACAACCAAGAAGGCCGGGAGCCATTCTCTTTCCGCGTATTCGCCCGCCATTTCCTTTACATGTGAGCAAAAAAATATCGCTGTAGTTCGAATAAGCCGTCGCCGAGGTTGCGTGCGCTTCGTTCTCCCCGTGTTCGTGACGAGCTCGGCTGTGTTCGGAGCCCGGTCTTCGCCGCGGCCGCTCGTTCACATTCGGCTCTTGTCGTTCGTGAGAATGGACGAGACGGACTCGGCCACGAAGACGCTCGGGCTGAACGAACCGCCCCTCGGCATGCCGACGGTGGAGGGCTCGGATACCGAGTCTGAGGCCGAAGTCACCACGATGGCTGTGATGGCGGAGCCGGGAAACATCGACATCGGAGCCGAATCCCTGCCGAACCCAGACGAGGCCGAGGCAGCGTTTGCAGGCAAGGCGGGCTTTAGTGGCGGATCGGGCCTTTAGTGTTGGCGGAGCGTGCACCGTGCAGGAAAGTGCACGCTAAAGACTACACTGCCTGCAAAACTACAGCCGAAATTGAGTGATCGTTGACTTTAAACGGCTTTATTTAATCATGCAACATACATCTGATATGTAGGGAGACAAATGAAAAGTATATTTTATTGCTCTTTTCGACCTGCAACATCCAAATGTTTCAGTCTGTGTTTTGTTTCAGTATCAGTCTGCACTAGATTATTACTAGATTAGATTATTATCCCATAATAATTCTATCAATGGGATGTATTAGATTCTGGCATAAATCTTAATTTCCATTGTCAGTAATTTCTGAATTTGTGTTCATCAACACATTTTTTTAAAAACAGAAAATATGGGTGAAAACCGACCTTATTATATTTCACTCTTTTTCCCTGCAGGTGTGACGACAGTGACGGTGCGAGACGTTCAAACATCTGAGGACAATGTTTTCACCACAACGGTGGCCACATCAGAGAGTCTGCCTGAGCACATGCTGGTAGATAACACACACCGATAACACACACAGGGAAGTGTGTCTACATCCAGTCACTGCCTGTGTTTTAAGCAGAGCTCATCGGTTGATCTTGGCCTCTTTCTAATGCAAAAACCTCAAAAACTCCCAGTTCTGTTCAAAAGTTTTAAACCTAGAACGAAGGTCTTTATTCCTTCTGGTCTTGCTGTTGTTTAAAATGTGGATGATATCATTTAACCCCCCAGAATGAGGTCAGAGAAGTGATGAAGGTAAACGTGTGTGTGTGTGTGTGTGCACCATAGAGCGGAAGGACAACCCTGCAGCTCGGTGAAGGCCTCAGTACCCAGAAGGCCACACTGATTGTCGTCCACACGGACGGCAGCATCGTGGAGGCCGCCGGCCTCAAGTCTGCCGCTACCATCGCATCACCAGGTGTGTGTGCGTGAGTTACCTGCATCGCAACATAAATGTTCACACACACACACACAAACGAATGCTAGTTAAGTCACTCTCAGCATCTTCCTCAGGCCCACAAACCCCGCCCACTCCGCTGGGCGCCCCTCAGGTGAAGGACTCCTGCTCCAAGTATAACTGGGACCCTTCGGTGTACAACAACGAGCTGCCGGTTCGCTGCAGGAACGCCAGCGGCGTCCTTTACAAGAGCAGACTGGGCTCAGGTGAACCTGCTGTTGCTAACGTTGCTCACGGACGCGTGCTCGCCCACTTTAGGGTCCGTGTACCTCACACTGAGCGCTCTGTCGTGCTGTGTTCAGGGGGTAAAGGTCGCTGCATCAGGCACAACCAGCAGTGGTTCACTCCCACGGAGTTCGAAGGCCTGGCAGGAAGGGCGAGCAGCAAAGACTGGAAGAGGAGCATCAGATACGCCGGGCGGCCCCTGCTGTGCCTCATTCAGGTGCACGCTGGACTTCTTTAGCCTTCGGTTCATCTGGTTCTGACAGAATTTGACGTGTGTTTTGATTGGGTAGGAACGAATCCTGAACCCCCACGCGGCCTCGTGCACCTGCGCAGCCTGCTGCGACGACCTGTCCGAGGTGAGTCGCCAGTGCCGCGTCTGCACGATCACGGGACACAGACAGTCCCCAAATCAGGCAGGAAATTTGTCCATTTAAGTGTCTTTCTCCCCTTCAGTGTCCAAAGGATGCAGAGTCTCCGGTAGCAGAAAACATCACGATGGTGCGGCTACTTTCATTCTGACCGTCAGCTGTTTCCGTTTGGATGATTTAACCGTCATCTGCCCCTCAATCTGCCCTCTGTGCCCCGTCCAGACCGGTCCAATTCGCCTCTTCGTCCCCTATAAGAGACGGAAGAAGGACGAGTCTGCGATCTTGCCGCCCAAAAAACCTCCCGCGCCCAAAAATATCACGCTGGCTCCAGGAACCACATGTGCGTCACGTGACCCGTTTTCCATCCCGCCCTAATGTGGGCTCCTGTTGATTAAAATGTCTGCTGCCCTTCAACAGTCACAGTGTCTCCTTCGGGACAGTTTACCACCTCGGGGACCCTGACCTTCGACCGGACTCCGGGCGACCCCACCACCACTGCGGCCGCCATTATTTCCGAAGGCTCGGCGCAGAATGAGGTGTTCACCAGCACGGCAGGTCGCGGCTCTGGACGGATCCTCGCGGATCCCGGTGATGGAGACTTTAGTGTTTGGGCTTCGGCGCTCACTCGCGTTGCTCCTTCTCTCCCACAGTGCTGACGGCGTTGCCAGCGCTCGCCGTCTCTCCTCAGCCGGTTCATGCCAAGATGACCGGGGTGGCGTCGCCTTCCAACGGGCTCGTGTCCAGCCTGGAGGTGGGGCCCATCGGAGGGTCGGGCCCCGTGGTGGGCGAAGCCCAGAAGAACACCTGGTTGTACTTGGAGGAGCTGGCCAACACGCTGCTGAGCAACGCCCAGCAGCTGAAGGCTTTGATAGAACAGGCCAAAAACACGCCAGGGGACATCACAGGGGTCAGAGGTCACGGGGGCAGGAAAGAGGTGAGGGGGAAAAAAAACACAATCTGAATAGAACCCTTAAATACATACGTTTAACATAGTGTTTGTCCTTTCAGAACCAGATCATATTCCAGCAGCCAGAGGACTCAGAAGCCAAGAGGAGTTCTGAAATGACAGAGATCATCATCAACGTAAGAGGCCTCCTCACACACCTTCGGCTCTTGTGTCCCTCCTGCGTCACAGGTTCTCCGTGCTTCTGTAGCAGATGTGCGTGAACTGCGGTCGCGTCGCCATAAGTGAGTGCACGGGCTGTCACAAGGTCAACTACTGTTCCACCTTCTGCCAGAGAAAGGTAAGATGAGCTTTCTTCTTCTTTTTTTTTTTGAGTGCAAACACAACTGGAGTGTGTTCTCTCTCCCCCTGCAGACACACTGAACAGGTTTGGTGAACGTTGCAACTCTCATGCACTTGTTTTCTCGCTGCAGGACTGGAAGGATCACCAGCACATCTGCTGTCAGTCGTCAGGGGGTGTGGCCGTTCACGAGGACGAGTCAATCACGTCCATGGACATGGACAAAGTTAAATGACAGCAGCTCCATGTCCATGCAGTGCACAAAAGTATGAGCTGTCAGGACAGACAGGAAGTTATGTTGATATACAGATGTTACATATCTGTGGGCCTTTTTGTAAATTTAAAAAAAAACAACATTTGGAGTAAATGTGTGAAATTATCAATCACTGTCATTGTTTTAATTAAGTCAAATAAACGCTGTCAGATTCTTATCAGTGCGACGCCTAGTGGTCAATAAGAGAACTGCGGATTGCATCTTTGAACTACACACATTCAAATCATGAAAACCTACACTTATAAACCCAATAAATTAAATAGAAACAGTTTTTCCACATGTTTTCTTAGTAACCTAAAGAAAAACCTTGGATCAATTTTCATTTCGGTGCCAACCAATTCGGAAACGTCCGACATTTTCACTTCATTTCGCGTGAAAAAAAGAAACGTTCTATTGATCTGATTTATTTAAAGTTGCTCTAATCCTCCATCGCACACTATCACCGTTTTCTTGCGGTTTGTCGTGTTCCGCCGTCCAGCAGCAGTGAAGCGGAGCTCCCTCATGAACCAACGCAGCCGTTTCATTCAGAACTCCGAACAACTTGGACGGTTATCTGTCCTCTTGCTTGGCTTTTCTTTGTGATGCCATATCTTTCAGTTTAGAGTCCAGCTTCCTGTGCAGGTAGGCTTTCTTATTGGGGTCCATGGACGTGTCCTTTCTCCCGCTTCCAGCATAAAGAACCCCTTCTTTGCTAATTCTCATGCGAGCGTGGGACTTGGCTTTGTCTCCGCATCCATGAACCTGGAAAAGGTTTAAGATATGAGAAAGGGTAGTTCCAAGTGGCGCCAACGACAGCTGGGGGAAGCGTTCACGCCTCACCTCTGGGATGTGATGACTGAGGCAATACTGTCTGTTGCAGTGCAGACAAAGCTGCCCGAGAGTCAGCACCGACGCTTTACACTTGACGAAGCTGCACACGCTGTCGGCCTTCCGGACGGCGCTGAGGAGAGCGTCAAAGTCGTCCTCTGGAGCAGCAGCCGCAGCAATGTCGCAGGCACCCATCTTGACCTTCTTACCTGAAGGAGACACAATCATGTTGGGATACTGCAAAGAAGCTGCTGCCAGGCTCAAGCTGTAAAATAACCAGCGACAGAAATGAGGCCAAAGGACACCGATCGCCCCCTGGTGGTAGGTTAGGGCGAAGAAAGGGAGCGTTTCTCCTACTGACCTTTAGCCGATTTGGTTTTCTTTGACGATGGAGCTGGCGGGGTGTTGCTCTGCTGCCGTCGTTGCTGAGCATTTTCTTCCCGTCTTTGCTGCTCTCTCTCCATCCGTTCTAAATGTAATTCTTTCAGGCCTAACTGAGGCTGACGCAGCAACTCCTGTGTGGATTCAGAGGGTTTCGAGCGGACGTCGGCCTCTTCTTCTTCTGGTGTCAGCTGCTCGGCCGGCACCGGTTTCACAGGCCTCGACACTGTGATGCGCCTGTCTCTGCCTTCGCCTGTACTCTCATGTGTCAGGCCCAGCTCTTCGGCCACCTGGTGGACCAGCAGGCGGTCATGAGAGGTGAAAAAAGACGGAAACTGGAGCTCATTACCATCGCGGTCCTTCAGGAAGAGCTCCACCTGCTTCCTGATCTCGGAGTATCTGTTCTTGTTCTCCTCTTCCTTCATCAGCACCGTCTCAGTGGGCTTTTGGGTTTTCTTATTCCCAGCTTTTACATTACTACAACTACCAGTTGGCGTCTTCTTTTCCTGTCTCTCCTTGCTGGGGGGCTGATCTTTAACCTTTTGTTTGGGGGCGGATGTGTTTGTCTTTCCTCCTTTGTGGTCGTGCGTGTAGTTCTGCGGCACAATGTCGTGGATGTACTCAAACGCTGTCCTGACTTCGCCACGCCGGGTCACGTGATCAATGAGGGATTTGAGGAAGGCGTGATTCTGGACCGTACGCGTGTCACACACGATGGCGAGGTGACGCCTGGCGCGGGTGACCGCCACATTTATCCTTCTGTCTTCTGCCAGAAACCCAACTTCCCCTACAAAAGGAAAGAGCTAAAGTACTTGTGCGGAGGGAAATCCCGCTTTTGATCATAACAGAAAAATACCTTTTCTGTTGGAGCGAACTAGCGACAACACCACAGCCTCTTTTTCTCTGCCCTGAAATCCATCCACCGACTTTATCTCCAGCGCTGGATGTCTCACTGAAAGCCTCTGGCGCAGAAGATCAACCTACATAAGGGAAATAAAAAGCCTCCATTTCGCTGACTTACGTAGGAATTCTTATTTTCTGTAGAAGTGCAGACCAGCTGGTTGGTTCCTGAGGTTTCTGACCTACCTGCAGGTTGTACGGGGCGATGACAGCAATGTCTTTGGCTTTGAGACCAGCTTCAGTCAGGGCTTTTATGTGCAGCGCAACAATATCGACTTCACCTGAGGGTCAGGATGAAACACTCCACAAACCTGCTGGAATAGTCGCTGCAACTATTTTGGCAATGGGAGAAACCAACCTTCGTTGCCTTTAGACTGCTCATCCGCCACCTCCATCTCGTCGAGCCCACAGCCAGCGGTGTCGATGAGGAGCATTGACGTGCTGGTTTCCTCCACGCAGGCGACTCCTGGCAGGTCTCTTCGCATGAAAGACGCGACTTTCGTTGTTGTGGTCTCATTTAAAGCGGTATGGAAGAGTGACATGCTCCCACCTACTTCAACAGGTGACTCTCCACAGAGCTGTGAGCTGTTAGTTTTCCCTGGTACATCTGATCAGACGCCCACTCCATGATGGCGGCGTTCATGCGGTACTGAACCGTCAGCATTCGCACCACCGTGTCTCCGTACATCTGGATCAGCCGCTCCATGAGACTGACGGACAAGCCTTTGGCTGCAGCCCTGCGGAGGACGACGAAACAAACCCTATAAACAGGATTCAGCTTCTGACCTGCCTCACTCTGGACCCGCCAAGATGGCTCCGTCTGATTTCAGATCCAAGAGAAGGAATATTCATTTACAGTTTGGATTGTTAAAGCTTTTACTTTTGGGATTTGATGGTAGGCGGTAGCTGCTTGTAGTCTCCAGCCAGAACACACTTGCGTGCTCTGAGCAGGGCGATCCAGCAGCTGCTCTCCAGGGCCTGAGCGCACTCATCTATCACCACCCAATCAAAATGCTCCGCTGGCAGGAACTTCAGAGGCCCGTCGTCACAAGCACCTGCAGACGCAGGGAAGCACTTTGTGATTGCATTTCATCTTCACACCAGCGGGGGGGGGAATGTTCCCTCCTCTTCACTGACCCGTGTTGGTTGATAAAACGACATCGGCGCTTTTGAGGATCTGGGTGATGGCTGTGGTCTCCCTGCTTTTCAACTCCTTCCTCAGCTCTGTGATTTCCCTCTTGAAACTCGCCCTCTCGCCCTTATTGTGCATCTTCTTCAGTCCCACCTTGAAAGAAACACCAAAAATATGACAACACCAGCCAAGACGGCACAATGCCAGGCAGGAGCGGAGCGCCGTCAAACACTCACAAAGGCTTTATCGATGTCTTTACGGATATCGCTGATGATGTCGGCGTTGGAGCTCTGAGCAATGATGGCATCTAATGAATGTTTCTGGATGGACTCCAGCAGTCTGGCAGGGTGGCCCAGCCTCAGGACCTTTATCTTGCACTGTGCTAACCTCTCCACTAAGTTATCCACAGCCACATTTGAGGCAGCACAGCACAGGACCTGCGCAGGTGTGAAAATCTCCCTTCAACAAGACCGCCGTGACTCATCCGAAAATCCTTTTACAATCTTACGCACCTTTTGGCCTTGCTTGACGGCTTGGAGGATGATTTCCACCACCGTGGTGGTTTTCCCAGTCCCCGGTGGTCCATGAATTACGGCCAAATCTCTCTGGGTCAGAGCAAAGGTCACAGCTTCTCTCTGGGAATCATCGAGATTCTTGTTGAAGAATTCAGTTTCGTCTGATGAAACAAAACAGGGTGTCCTGAAATGGTCCAATACTCGGGTACAAAGATGACATGACCAAGTTCTGATGAGCAGTTAGAGGGTAAGTCTGACTTACTTGACTGTGAAAAACAAGAAGGTTTTGTTTCTCCGAAGAGTACATTTATCAAATTGCCAGCTGGTCCGTTACTGTAACTGTTCAATTCATTCAAGGCCCTAGGAGCAGGAACAGTTGTTACTGGGCTCGTACGTCATTCCTCTGTGATCTATGCTCGTTACAGACAATGGTAATTCAGATGTTACTGACTTCTTCATTCGTTTGTAGGTGACATCGTTTGCCAACTTCAGGAGGTTGTAGAGTGCATCTGTATCGAAGCTGATGCCGTCCTTGGTATCATCAAAGGCCACGCTAACAGACGCTTGGCTGACCCTTGTTACTATTCCGGTCCCAACCTGTGAATCAGCAGAACATCCACCGGTGTCGTACAGACCAACTATATCCCCTGTGGTGGAAGTCACATTGAATAGAAAAGTTTAAACCTGGAATACACAAAAATAAAATGCCACTTTTTAAAGCCCGCGCTCTCACCAGGTCCAAAACTATTGCTTGGCAGGGAAGAGAAACCAAGGTGTTTTCTTGGTTCAAGGATCAGGACTGTGCGGCCATACAGGCCTGTAGATTGACTTCCAATATGTAGCTTGAGCAAGCAAACGCCTTTACTCTGAAGGTCTTTGAGAGAGACATTTTCCTGCCACAACCTGCAGACAACAAAATACGGATTTTTAAACGATACCTCACATCAACAAAAAGCCTGTAAACATTAAGATTAGGAACAGAATATCTGCTTTTAATACTTATTTGCCTACACGTGAGATACATTTTTGGATTTGGACACCATAATACAAAGATCATGATTGATAATATAACGCACAAACCTGGTTTCCTCTATTTCTGCCTCTCTCTCCTCCTGCAGAAGCTCAAGTGTCTTTGTCACAAACTGCTCGACAGTCATTGCTCACTAAAAATACCCAAATAAGAGTTAACCAGTGTTAGCAACACACACTAATATAAATATTAGTTCACGTCATAATTTCCAGTTTGACTAAAACAATCAATAGTATGAAAAGGTATCACGTAGAACATTAAATAAAGCTGAATTTATTCCCTAATATCAGTAACTTATAAACTTATATTTATATCTCTTACATCAGTTAAGACGTCCATTTCTGAGTAACATGCTGATATTGCTGCAATAAGCTGAAATTAATCTTGCAGGGTTCTCTGGGTTTAAACATTCTTTCTTAGGACAGAAATACAGTAACAATTTAAAGAATTTGCTCTTGCTATGCGTCGTCAACAGATTACTACACGTACACCTTACTACTTTACAAACATACGGCTGTTTGCACCACAATTGAAGAAACGGGATAAAATATTCTTAAAAAAGGAACATTTTAATTCATACTTCTGTGTCACTTACATGTTTTCGTCTTCCAGTTTCCCTGTGTTTTCTTCGTTGGTTACAATACCATGAACACTTATTGGCCACACCGCCACCAAGTGGCGGGGGCGACCAACTGCGGCAACGTGTAACCGGAAACAACTTTTGTTTTGGAAACACTACGCGGAAGTTGCCCAGCAAGGTTGACGTTTCGACAAACACTAGAGCCTCCTTGTCAATCATACCGGACAGAAACCCAACAAGCAACCGAAAAAGAAGGCCCGGTAATTGGTCCCAAATTCAGGCAGTGTGCCTGGCTGCTGAGGCTCGTTGTTTTGCGTGATATCACATCGCAGGACAGAATATTCGTTTATCTATTAGGTCTCATTCAGGAAGGAATCATCGGCGCTGCAAACCTGGGCTAACCCGGTCCTAATTTTAACTGCTTTACGAATGTTTTTCTCTTTGATTTTTTGGCAATGAAAACGACGTTATTCCTTTTGCACGCCACCTCTTGCTACTGGCTAGCCGGTGCCACGCTTTCCAAAACCGATGCAAAGAAGCCGCACAAAGCTGAGGTGGAGGTGAGTTAAGTTATTGCTTTACCTCCAGATTGGTTGTGTCTCCGTGACCTGACCGGTCTTGCAACTCTTCGCTGTCATGCCACTGGATCCAGATGAGGCTCCATCTCTAACGATTATGTTCCGTCCAGACTTCTCCTGCTGAATCGTCTGTGTTGGAGAGAGGCCTGGTGGTGTCCGACCCACACTGGAAAGATATAGTGAGGGAAGAAAAGAGACACTGTGTTCACATCAAGAAGACTTTCCCAGGACAGGTGCTTGGATATGTCACACCTGTAAGTCAACCCGTTGATGAAGTCATTCATTCCAGAACACCATTCCTGCCTCTGAGAGCCGCAATGCTCTTGTTTTCCAAGTCAGTCTAAAGCTTCCAGGTTGAAACAGTCATCATGACTGCAGTTATTACGTCATCTTTTTCCTAGTGGAATTCCCACGGCTACGACATTGCTAAGCTGTTTGGCTCCAAGATGACCTCAGTGTCTCCAGTTTGGCTTCAGCTCCGCCGAAGGGGACCCGAAACCTTTGACGTCACTGGACTCCATGATCACGACCCAGGTAGAGGACTTCCACCCCTGTCAGTCAGGTGAAAGGTGTTTACCGATCTAAATCCTGCATACCGTCCTTTTGCCTTCTTAGGATGGGTCAAAGGTGTACGCAAGGCTAACAAAAAAATCCGGATGGGTGAGTACGCGTGTGGAGATGTCGGCGCAGGTAAAACTCTGCCGCCCTTTTATTTGAAGCGCTCCTTCTCCCGTCAGTGCCTCGGCTGCTATTCGATGGCTGGTCTTACCAGGATTATATGAGCGTGCTGGCGAGTGAGGATGAAATCGAGGAGCTGGCCAGCGAGCTGGTGGACATCGCCAAGGTACTGAACTTTACTTTAACTGCTCGCGGCTGCGATTGTGTGTGCGACTGATGGAAAGCGCGCTGTTGCAGACCGAGGGTTTCGACGGGTTCACCCTGGAGCTTTGGAGCCAGCTGGGGGGTAACAAAAGAAAGTACGTCTGGATGTTCAAACGTTCATTTGGCCACTTTGATGAGTAAAGGCTGATCTTCATTCATGTGACATCTGTGCACAGGGAGCTGGTCCACTTGGTCAAACACATCTGTGAGACTTTGAAGACAAAAAGATTAGACTGTATTCTCGTCATTCCGCCTGCTGTCACAAGGTAACTTCCTTAAATTTAATTAACCTTAGAAAAATAACCAAATTCATGCTGTGACACTCTTAATAAGAATAACCTTGGTCCTGATGCTGAACCTTGTGGAACGCCACATTAAATTTATCTGTAGTTGTGCTTCTGATTTTACACATTTTGACATGGAGCGAAAGTAATGAAAGTTTTTTAAATGATGCCAATTTGTCCAAACCTTTAGTACGGGACAGCCTGGTATGTTTGGTCAGGAGGAGTTCGAAGAGTTGGCCCCTGTCGTCGACGGATTCAGCCTGATGACGTACGATTATTCCAACGGTGCAAAGTAAGTCAGAGGGAAGTGAAGGAATCCTCCCGACTGCGACAGCAAGAGTGACGCCGTTCCCTTTTATTGCTGTTTGGTTTTGATAGGCCGGGCCCCAGCTCCCCCCTCCCCTGGGTGAGAGACTGCATCCTCCAGCTGGCACCAACTGCTCAGTGGAGGCAGAAGATCCTGCTGGGACTCAACTTGTATGGCCTTGATTTCGCAGCCCAAGGGTCAGAGCCCATCCTGGGCGGGAGGTAACTGAGCTGTTCCTCTCTGGCTGTATCTCCACCAAGTCGTACCGTTGAAATCAGCACAGCACAATTAGGAACGACAGCCTGTTATAGGTGTATAACAGTGTAATAGACCAGCACGTGTCTCGTTCTGCCTATCTTTATTAGTGGAACGTTATTAAGTATTAACAGCACTCGCCTGATTCTCCTGCAGGTACGTTGAGATTTTGCGTGAACACAGACCAAAACATGCCTGGGATGAATATTCGGGCGAACACTACATCACTTACAAGAGGTAACGCCGTCAAACACACTTTAATTCAACAGCAGGTTTTTGCAAAAAACCGTCGTTGACTGAGAAATCTTCTCGTGGGTTCAGGAACAGCGGCGTTAAACACGTGGCGTACTATCCAACCCTGAAGGCAAGTGTGCCTTTTGATGATTCATTCTCTCTGAAGGTGTTTCATACTCTTCTTACTCGCTCTTTTCAAATTCTTTTAGTCAGTCTACCTGAGGATCTCTTTAGCTGCAGAACTGGGAACAGGAATTTCCTTGTGGGAATTGGGACAAGGATTGGACTATTTCTATGATCTTCTATGAGAGTGGGACTTCTTATCGTCACCTTTGCTTCCCATCATAAACAAGGTGCAGCGAAATTTCAAGAACTGTTTGGAGATCATTTTTTTGTAAGTAAGGAGATTCTGAAATGTGCCATTGATGGAATTTAGTTAATATTCAACCTGCATGAATGTCGTGACCACACACAAATCTGGGATTTGTTGGTTTCTGTGGTACTAACTGCAGACACTTGATTTGCCTACACCCCCCACTTCATTATGTAGTATTATCCTCGTTCATGAATGTAAATATCAGGTTGATTTCAACAGAACATCAAACTCCTCTTCAAACCAGAACTATACAAACTTGTTTCTTTTATTTGATCGGATTTTTAATGACAATGCTGCAAGTAATGTACTTCCAAACTGTTGCCAAACATTTGTTCCAGTATTTGCCCCAGATCAATGTTTGTATGATTACGTAAATAAAAATGTGGGCCGACCGCGCCGTTGTCCACGGGTATGATGGTCCTGGTTTTCTATTTTTACCTCGCACCGCAGAGCAAGATTAGATTATTTACAGCAAGTGAGGTCGACTGCAGGTTCTGACCCGTTATCAGGTGTCTGTCGACGACTACGTGCACTGCGTCTTCTTGACTCGCTGGGAAGAAAGCAAACGGAAAAACATGAGCGTCTGCCACACGTTACCGGGGCAGGTGTGACGTACACAGCGTCCCACCTGTGTAGGATCCACCGTTATCTTTCACAAAGTCCTCTACGACCAGAGGCAGGTTGGCAAAATCAGGCTGCCGCACCAGTTCAAACACTGAGGGCTGAAAAAAAAACACCCCACAGAACAGTTGATGTTATGAGACACAATGAAATTTGAGTATTTTCTAAACGGGAACCCCAACAGGACTGACCCCTGTGAAGCTGTAGCCACCGAAGATCCACCTCTGTCCCTCGGTGACGCAACACAGGGCTGATACTCCTTGTCCTACAGCACAAATGGGTTCTGTAGAGACGAGCACAAGTCTGCATTGCACATGTGAACACCTCATACCGACTGTCTCCAAGGCTTAGGTCCGCTTACTCTGGTGAGAGATGAAGTGTGTGAGAATGCGATGCATGGAGCCACTGTGTGCCAGGTCGTTCAGAGCCCCAGGGCAGTCCGGTATGAGCAAGGCCTGGTATCGGGCCCCTGGAAAAGGTCAGCACAACTTCACTGAGTAGGGAAACACCAAAACAAGCATAAAGTTATCCACTTTGGCTTTCCTACCATCTATAGATTCGAGTTTGGCTGGTGTAGCGCAGGTTTTCATGTTGAAGTCTTGCACCCATCTGCTGGTGCTTTCATCCACTCCAGAAAAATCTATCGGCTTCCCCTGCGAGGAAAAATTCTTAATGTCGGTCCTAGATGAAATATGTCCGAGAAGTGAGGCAATAAATCAAAGAAATGAACGCGTCTCACTCCTTGTGTGGCGGTCTGTAGATTAAACACTGAAGAACACAGACAGAAACACTGCTGGAAAGACTTGGCTGACACCCCTAAAAGAGCAAAATAATTCCAAAGCTTGATTATTCCCTTTGTTTAGACGAGAGATGTCTGATATTAGGCTTATTAGACCGATTCATTCAATATAGAAAACATTGCATTTGTCTTAACACGGACCCTTTAAATAAGTTTAGGGACCTACCTTGAGGAGAAGCACTCGCCACTATCAGGCATGTCGGTTTGGCAGACATTTGACTGATAACTATGATAACGCAGATCTTTGAAATGAAGAAAGAAAAATATCTGCGTCTGTTACTGTCAAATTGTCGCAGACGGAAGACGGAAGCGCGGTCAGCTGACTTCAACATCCGGTGCGGGATTTCAAAATAAAATGACAAAACGGGAGCGGCACATAAAATTCAAGGTTAAAAAATTAACAGACAGGTTGATTGCATCTTTATTAGTTGAATAAAACTTATATATGGCACATACTGATACACAAGTTTTATAGCTATTTAAGGCACGATATAACAGAAAAACGGTGCTGCCCAGCAGCTACATTGTAAGTTATTGTAATTGCATGAATACATATTTGTAATAGGTAATGCATCTGTCTAAATAACTTGTTTATTAAGAATTTATGTGCCTTTTATATATATATAAAATTCAGGAATCAGTAAGGATCTTCTTCCAAATTCCGATAAAGACAGCAAGTGAACATCATCCCCAGAAGCTAAGAAGCAAAATAAATAACGCAATGGTTAGAGAGAAAATTCTACATGTTACACGTAGAATTTTGAATCTTATTTTGAACTTGGATTTTGTTTAGTGGTCTGTGTTTTACCTGCAGAAATGCAATCCCAATACCCACTGCACCGAGGATATACAGCTGGGTTAGGATGAATTCCTCTAATTTCATGATGCACCCTCCCTAGGAGCAGGAGAAAAGCAACAGCATTAACAATAAATCAATATCATTTACTAAAAGGCAGCCAAATAACTAACTCTACATACCTCCACTTTGTAGATATTGGAGGGATGGTCTCTTTGGCCGCAGAGGGCGATCTGGGTTTTGCAGCAACTGTCAGGAACCACCCGTTCGTTCTGCTGGATCCACACGCTGTCGGCCCAGTCGGAGTAATTGTGACTGCCGCAACATTTGAACTGAACAAATAAACAGCTGTTGAGCTTTTTAAATGGTGCCTTTAGAAATAAGCTGTTGCTTTACTGCCGCACCTCCTGCTGAAGTTTGTCCACAGCCTCGGTGACCTTCTCCTCTCCTGGGTGACGGTATTTCTGCTGCATGGTCGTCTTGAGGTTCTGCCTCAGGTCCTCATCCAGCTGCACGAACAGCAGGAACATTTCAGAGATGGTTCAGGAAAAGCCCATCAATAAAAAATAAGCCTTTCATTCCCAGAAACATTCCACCACACCTGTGCAAAAAATCTATTCCTCACCTAAAACATATGAGCACAAATCTCCCGACTTCACTCTGTATTTTTTTCCTAAACATTCTTTTACTTGTCAAAATGTCATTGTTTTATTGTTGCTCGAGTTCTTAAAGGCAGTCTGAAAATAGACCAGTTTATATTAGATTAGTGCATTACCTGGTAGCAGAAAGGGAAACACTGGAGTCAGGAAAAGAGGAGAAAGAGAGATATGAGAAGAGTGTGAAAACAGTATAAAGGATAAGAAGGCAGAGGGCAGCAGGCAGAGAGGATATCACAACAAATCCTGCAGCAGCTGCAGCATTTTACTGAGGGAGAGACGGTTTAAATAGAACTGATGCAGGATGGAAAAGGAAAAGCACACTTTGGAATGAAAGATCTGTGTTTGAGAGAATAAGGGAGTTATGACTCCTTGGTCACATGACTGAAAAAGACCCAAACGCATTCATATAAAAAGTACTCGGTCACCTCTTGGTAGGTAATGTAGGCCAGCACCCCGGCAATGATCTCCAGCAGGAAAATACAGAGCAACAAGCACAAATACTGTAGAGGGAAAATAAGAGCTGAATCAACAACAAAATAAAATATAAATACCAATAAAACACAGCAAGGATATACTGGAGCAAATAACGTCTTATAGTGGGATAATGTTATTGTTTACAAAGCCTGTGGGGTACAGAAATAACCACAACGCCATGCAAATCATCCAGTTTTGCTTGTATCATGTCCACTGACAGCGTCCGTGTGTCTGACACACACTCTGCAGGCCGAGCAGCTTGTGATGCCGTTCATTCCTCCTGCATGAGCCAAATCTAAATCTGAACCACTGAAGATGTCCTGCAGCTTCTCTGACATAATGAGCCGCACCGAGGGCAGACAACCGACAACAGGGGATCATCTGGGATTAACAGATAACGCGAGCTGTGGGTATAAACAGGAATTTAAAGGTGTCTGTCCTGCAGCAATTAAACTGGCTCAGCGAGGAACCCGGTCACAGGTGTAGCTGATCCATTTTACCACAATCAAAAGACTCTTCTTCTCCCTCAGCGTGGCACAGCAGCCAATAATCCCGGTCGCTATGACGATGGCGCCGGCGGCGATCAGGATGTAAGCGGAGGCCGAGTAGAAGCTGGAGGACAGTAGAGTGATGTAGTCGCTCTTTTCCACCAGAGTCCACACCCCCACGGCCAGAACAGCCCCTCCTGCCAACTGAGAGAACAACCCAACTCAAACCAGATGCACTGATTTCTTTTTTGACTTTTTTGAGCTATTTATAGTTGTTACAATCCTATTGTTTCAGCTCCTCCACATTTTGGAGGAAAATGCTACAACTTCAACATTGAGGCAACATGTAAAGAGGTTTCGCCCTCGTCTTTATTTACAGATTTCTGCTAAAATTAGATCACAGTTTAACTGATGAATAGTCATCGCTTTTTAGAATTGCTGAATTGTGGTTTCTGTGTTATTCTAAGAATTAGAAACATGTTTAAATGAGATGTGATCCAAGATGGTAAATTTTCCAAATGTATTGTAATTTACAGCACTTTGATTTTCTCAGTGCGTTTATTACCGAAGAAGAAGAAATTTTAGACTTTTAATCATCTCACATTCATTTTAACTTTAACATTTTTTTTTTACCATTTCTACAATTCTGAATGTTCCAGAAATGCTGACACATTATGTGTGTCATAAACAGAAAGCCCCCAATAATAGATTAAACATATTAGTCCACTCCTGTGAGAAGTGTTCTTTTAATTAAATAAATGTCTTTTTGTGCTCTTCCAACTTACCCAGAAAATAATGTTGAATAGAAAAATAAGATATTTCAGACAAATAGTCCCACAGGTGTTCTTTTGAGCTCGAGCCTCCATTCTGAAATGAAAAATGCTCTTGTGTCAGTGTGGGCGGTGCGGAGATCAGAGCGAACCGCCAGTTGGGGAAGACGGAACCCAGAACGCTCGGACCTCCAGCACTTTGGAGCACTGCAAGATGACACCTCAACATGCAGCAGTCAGCGTTTGGCTAAAGTTTGATTTTGGTGACTGCTGACAACAGAAATCAGGAAAGCAACAGCTCACAGAGGAAATGTGCCGTTGTTGGGAGAAGCAACTTTACCGGTGGTGTCGCGTGCCCCGCAGCAGACGGATATAGGTGTCCCAACTCAACCTGATCTCCTCACGCTCCAGTCACACAGAACATAACCTCCTTTCAACAGGTTGTCTATTTTATCCTGACCTGAGCTCAACTCTCTTCCTCTGGAGGTTTGACTGAGTATCGTGAGAAACAGTAAATAAGAGTAAAGAGTCAATTACTGCATTGTTGTACACAGGGGCAGGACAGAAACACTGACAACACGACTGTCCAACCAAACAAACCCCCTCCTCCCAACCACCAGGAGTTATTTTTAACTTCCCCTGTCATGGAACATTTGCTCTCCGGGGAGACTAAAACACTCTTACCTTTAAGTTTGGGCCCAGAAGGATGTCGTCAGTTTAGCGAAACGTCTCCCCGGGTCACTCCAACGCCAGTGTCAGTGCGCGGCCGTCTCTCAAGGTTAACCTTGACGCAGTCCTGGGCCGACGCCTGGTCTCGAGCCTCCCACCAAAGTAAAGTCTCTCCTCTTTTGGCACAACAGGCGGCTCCGGCAGCTCTGCAGAAGACATGGCTGCCCCCAGCTGGATTCACACGCACACACAAGAACCAGCCCTGCTGGAACTATGAAGGTCAATGCAGTCTGTCAGAAATCGGGCAAAGATTCTGACAGCAGAGTATTCCTCAGAATACAGTTTATTGATCATTTGTAACGGTACATGAAAAGAAAACATACACGTGGAACTAAAATGGCAGTTTGCTGGGTGAACTGTGACCCAACCGCACCAAACAACCCCTGGTGCCCTTCATCATCGTCGTCGTCGTCATCATCACCTCCTCTTCATACGCAGCAGCTCTTTTTGTCAGTGTCCGTCGTCAGTGAAAGGACAGCTTCACACTGTCGGTCGTGCCGAGTCACTAATGTGCTGAGATGGAGAGGAAAACACGAAATTTAAAAAAAATGTAAATAAAAAGGGCTCATGTTGCTGGTTGGTCTCTTGCAAACCGTGGATATAACAGGGACTGAAATCTAAAATAATGAGATACTGACTGTTTTAAGTTGCTCTGCCTTTAGAAACGATTTCCATTATTACTGGATAGTAAAACATTTGAAGCTTTAGTTTGTGGTGGAATCAAGTGAGGATAAGAGGTGAATAGCTGCTCTCAACCTCTTTATGTGTCTGAGGACTTACGGTGGCTGTTGCCAACCAAAATAGAGTAGTTCCAGTCCTGAGCTTCACTGTTGTTGATGGAATTAAAATCTAGCACTGACAATTTAGACTCTTACATTAAGGGCGGTGATAGCTCAGCCTGTTGGGGGCTGGGCTGAGAAGCAGAGGGGTTCGAGCCCCAGTGAAGGCAAAACATGGAAGGTGTAGGAAGGTGAATATAAATATCTTACCACTAAATGCATCTCAGCTTATACAATCTGTATAATTCACCTTGAAAAGAACTACAAAAACGGTACAATCTGAAGCTTATTTGCTGCAGTTTTATACAGTAGCCAGAAGGTGAGAACAGCAGGAATTACAAAATAAAAGCATTTCCTTCCTAAATTTCAATACACTGCTGTTGCGTCGCATGTGATTGGCACCAGCAATCAAAAGGGTCATACCTGGCGAGCTCTGTCATGACCTCCTCAATGTTGCAGCCATTTCTGGCACTGCACTCATAAAACAACGCCTGGTGTTGCTGCATAAACCACAGAGTTCAGAGCTGTTTGTAAATCACTGCCGAGCGCAATTTGATTATTCAAATGTGCTGCACCTTTGCAAGCCCCTGCCCCTCTGACGCCGCCACCTGTCTTCGGTCTGCCCTGTCCAGTTTATTAGCCAGCAGCACCAGTACCGCTCCATCACATGCCTTCTCCTGGGAGAGAAGGTTACAAAACCCCAGTGATGAAGAGAAGTGGTCAGCATAAATCTACCTATTTCATGACAAAGGTCATTGAGAGAACTTCTGACTTTCATTCCACCAGCATTTGTTTACCAAAGTAACCTGGTATTAGTGAAAGTGAAAGTACTGAATATGGGTTTTGGGCATTTTACAACACTGTATTTAGCTGCTGGTTTATTCAAATGGAGACAAACTGTTTTGCATGTTTTGCTTTCCATCCAAAACGTCCACCTGGTCTTTGCCCGCTCACCTTCACAGAGTGCATCCACCCTCTGACGGCGGCGAAGGAGGCGGACTGAGTTAGGTCGTACATGGCGAGGATGCCGTCCGCTTTACGGTAGTACTGCTCGGTGATGCTGCAGAACCTGAAGACACGGAGCATTGTGGAGTGTTTGCTAAGAATACACAGCAAACATAAAAGGCTAAAAACACGGAGTTAAAAAACATAAATGCACCCTTGTGAGAGTGGCCTGACCTCTCCTGGCCTGCTGTGTCCCAAAGCTGCAGAGTGACGGTGGCGGAGCCCACGGTTAAGGTCTTCATCTGGAAGTCTATCCCTGCCGGGTTGCACACGTTTATGCGTCTCTGTCGCGTCGGTAACGGAGTCAGAGTGGAAGCAAAGCTCACCGACTGTGGCACTCAGCTTCCTCCGCAGCTCTCCTGTGCAGGAGCGGTGGATGAAGGAGGTTTTACCCACTCCCGAGTTTCCCAGGAAAACCACTTTGAACACTCGCTGAGGCCCCGTCTGAGGGCTCGTCTGAGGGCTCGTCTGAGGGCTCGTTTTCTGCAGGTCGGACAAGAACGTGCAGTTCATCACTTCTGAAGCTCCCGCCGGTCGTCCTGGGGTTGTAAACGCTCCCCACCTGAGTTTGCACCTGTTCGGTTTGGTCACAGCCGACTCTACCCGACAGATTTGGCTCCTTAGTTTGCTCCAACTCCTCAGATGAGCTCAGCTGTCTTCAGAAACAAAGAGCACACAAATCAGCCGTGTCATCGCACAAACCGCACCACATGGCTGCAGTGGGGGACACAAACCTTTGCAGTGGCTTTTCTTGGGGCATGTAGCTACCTATGACTGACCCCTGCTTCTGCAAAGTCACTTTTGGAGTCTAAAAGTGTTCATGTAGAAAGTGAGGCAAAAGGAATTAGACATTAGGTTTTAAAAGTTACACACGGACGAAAAATGGCACAAACTTTCTCCGATGTTTTTCCAAAAAGAAGCGACATGTAGAGTCTCCTTTAAGAATTGTGACAAAGGGCTTTATTTGAGGTAGATGATGGACCCACTTCAGATGGCATTTGCAAAAATAGTACTATGGACAGTACAGTGTCATTGATAAACATAAAACACTCTTTGGGGTTTACAGGATTCAATAATGTACAAAATCAAGTGCTTAATTTCACTGACCATGTCTTCAGCAGAGAACATTGTTCATGTTAAAAAGAGAAGCAAGAAAAACCTTCACACACCATCGATAACATTGACAAAAGATCAGTGTAGAACCAAACATCGACATGTGCCCACACAATCACTGTCCAGGGCTGGGATCTGAAGGACTCGCTTCAGGTTGGGTAAATCTTCGGCGTCCAGGGGGAACAAAGGTCTTCACTGAGGTAGTAATTTATTGGAAGATGAGGAAGGACAGAGTGATTGTGACTAACCCTCTTCTGTGACTCTTGGGCATCTTTCTCATCCCGCAGCCTCCTGTTCATATCCCTGATGCAGAAAAAAAGAGAAAAAGGGAAATCAGGATTGGCCAAAATCCCCAGGATTCACCGGCTGTGTCCAACACAGAGGTGGGAACTGATTCCAGCTGTGGTTACCGTAATAGCTCCAGCTGTCTTAACAAGCTTTCCTTCTCTTTCTGGATGTTCCGAGACACACGCATCACCTTCCTGCAGTGAAGCAAACAAAGATGGCTGAAAATCCACCTGCTCCTCCATCAGGATGAATGTGGCTGCGGCCTGGTTCTGAGCAGCAGATTCTCTACTTGGGTACCACAGAACTTGTCCCCGGTGCTGGACGGGCCTGTGGTTTGGAAATCTGCACCCAGCATTCCAGGTGGCATGGAGCAAGACGCTGAACCCAAACTGGCACCTGAAGTAAATTTAAACTTCCCTATTGCCGTAGGCAACATCAACCATCACGCCTGGGAGTAAAATTGACTTTGAGCTTGTTTAAACTTCATAACTGTGCACCACTGGGGATGGTGTATTTGCTTAATGTGTTTTCTTTATCTCTCTTTTAGCATCCTTTTATAGACAACCCAAAAAAAAGCAAACATGCTAATGAGCGGCTCTTCAAACCTGTCTGACGTGTGTGTATAAGGCAAGCTCGCCGTCTTACTCAAACACAACGCCACACGACTGCTCGCCTGTTTTCTGTCTTTGCTTCTCACCTCTGTCTGTCCATTTGCTCCTGGTCGGCGCTGTGCTGCAGCGTGCCGAGCTGAGCCAGAGCAGCCTGCAGCTGCTCTTTGCTGTGCTCCACCTGCTCCTGCAGCTGCACGTTGAGGCTGCGGAGCTGCACGTTGTGTGCCTTGATGTTTGCCTGTTCCGCGCTCAGCTGCTGGATTCTGGACTCCAGCTTAGGAACGGGAAAGCACGGTTACTCATTAAACTTTAAAAATACAACGCAGCAGTATTCGGACGCCTACCTCTTTCTGTTTGCTCAGGGTGTTCTCCAAATCTTGATCCCGGATCCTCAGCACCTCCTCAAGTTCCCCTCTCTGTTTTTGTCTGATGCTTTCCTTCAATTCAAAATGAATTGTTCAAACGCTGTAAAGATCATCGTTTTTGTTCACGCCCCAAAACCATAAAATCAACACACGTCCGTACCTGAGCCGAGCGTTTCTCTCTCTCCTCTCGAATTTGGCTTTCCATATCTTCATATATGGACCGAACCATCTGGTCGTGTTCACTTTCCCTTCTGCAACAGAACACAGAAAACAGAGGAGTAACTATGGCAGAACTCGGCTTTGTCATTACATGGTTGCACAGCCTGGAGGGAGAAGGACCTTCGTAATGCTTGTTCCAGGCTGTCCCTCTCTCGGATGCAGTCCTGTAACTGGGACACCGCATGGATCAGGATGCCTTCCAGAACACTGAGCAGCTCTGGTCTGTCTTTCTGGAGCTCGTACCACAGAGAAAAGAACTCCCGCTGACTGGAAACAGGCATAGGTGCACACATGCACATGTAAACACACACACACACACACACACACACACACACACACACACACAAATACAAACGCAGTTGAGTTTTAAAATGGGATGGATGGTGTAATTGTAACTGAATTAATTCCATTTTTTTAAGATACATTCTTAGTTTACTCTTGTACAAGGTGAGCGTGTGCCAAGAGGATAAAGTTGTAGCAGTTCAATTATAAGTTGCCACGGCCACCCAAACATCCCTTAACCACCAGTTATGCCTGATCCATGTTACTGGGGTTGGAGCCAGATACCAGTCCAGAGGAAGGAACACAGCCTAGCCAGGTCATAGTCCATCCCAGGGAACTTCTTGGGGCTAATTATGATTAGATATTTCCCATAAATTTACTAAATGTGTTCCTTTCTGCTTCACTGAATATGTTGGTGCAACTGTTGATACAAATACAAATCAAATCAAATGAGAGGACAACTTCCATCTTTTATAACAGTGAAGTGTGCCAGTGGATAAAATATTTCCCAGGGTCTAACTGCCTTTATTTGTTTAGGTAGGTGCAATAAGCCGGTATCTGTGCATAGATTACTCTACATTTGCTAGACAAAATTCGAACAGTGACCTTACTCTTTGAAGTGTTTGTCCCCTCCCAGTTCCGTCAAGACATTTACAGCTCTAACCACAGTGGGGTCCTCGGACAGGTCCAGCCCATTGACCTCCTCCTCTGGTTGGTTTTGACTCAGATCAGCGGTGTCCTCCAGTCCCACCAGCTCACCTGCAGCACAGACTCACATGTCAGAAAGAGCAGCACCTTCCACCTGCTAACTAAACTAAAACCTGAAACTGTGCTCACCAAGCCCCGTGTTGAATTCAACGGGCGTCAGAAATCCGTTGCTCCGGCGGTCCAGACTCTCAAAAACCTCCTCCAGCTGTTCGGGGGAAAGTGGCAACTCGCCCTGTAGCCTCTGACCACAGACGGAGAGACGGTTCAAAGCTATATCAATGCTAATGCTGATGCTTAATTCAGCCGCACCGGCCGCTCACCTGCATATCTCGCTTCGTGATGAAGCCCTTGCTCTCTTTGTCACAAAGCACAAACAGCTCTTTGGCCTTGCCCATGACCTCAGCTTGTGGGCTCGACGCCGCCTCTTTAGATCTGGGTGAAGCCAGAGGGCTGCGCGCCCGGCCTGGCATGGGGCTGCCATGAGGGATGCTCCGCAGCCTGGGGCTCACAGGTACGGCCTCACCGCTGCCTTGACCCACCAGCACTTCCCCGTCGTTAAGCCACTTGGACATTGCTGCACAGGGAGGAGAGCTGGTGCCCTTTAGAAAGGAAACTTCCATTTCAGTAACATATTTAGAGACTGCAGAATCGATCGCACGCTTTGTCCCGAGTGATGCTGTGAAATGACTAAACTACAGGTATTTGGAGCAAGCGAAGCTGTGAGTGTGCACGCTATCTACAGCTGCTGCGATCCAGTTGTTAAACATTGAGTGAGATTACATAACAGCTTCCTGAAGGCCCTCTGATGGAATTATAATAAACCCTTTTCACTTGGTGCCGCACATCCACGTCACTGTTTACTTGGGTGTAAACTGAAATAAAGTTGTCTGTGCAAGCACGTTGGATCACTGTTGACCAGGATGTGCAGTGGATACGGAACCGGATCGTGTGTCATGTGGGACAATTCACTGTATGCTCTTGGAGGAGGGATGTAAAGGAGAGGTAACTCAATACATAAAGCTAGAAATACTGTGAAAAACAGTGATTCCAAATATGAGCTATAGATGCCAACCAGGGATGGTGCTGACTGGTGTTTTGTGATGTTTCAAAATCAATTCAGGAAAGGGACGTTTTAAAGTCATTAGATGACGTTTGCGAGCTGCATTACACCAAAATGAAATATTGCCTCTCCATATCTCTCCAGTCATGATGTCACAACAGGCATAAAACCAATAAATTATAGACTGATAATAGTTGAAGATGTGAACCCCTTGACCTATATATGCTGATATCAATTTGGCACAAGCTGTGTGCAAACATTTAAAGTTTAGAACTGTCAAACCTGTCTTTAAAAGGTCAAACAACCAGCTGTGCGGTGCATTAGTGGTTTACATCAGTAACCCGCGATACGATCGGGACACCTGAAAAACTCCCTCGATACATCAATCATACCTCGGGTCATCATAACCGACAGGACTACACGCGTTAAAAAGCACAACTGCTTGAAAACAACGTGACAACACTGCGGGTTTAGTGGTAACAGATCACTAGGTTTGAGACTTTCCACCAAAAATTAACAGGAACGCAGCGCAACTTGCAACCAACCTGATTCAAAAGTTAAGAAAAGGTGGACAGTTGTTGGACCGCGATGGAACAGTAAAAACCACCTAAAGGTAAATTATTGTCACATTTCGGGACAACACTTGCGGTTGCCGGCTGTCAAATGTGGAATATAAACCGAAAATTAGAGTTTAGTGATCGTTCCCAGAACTGAAGAAACTTGTGTTCACTCACCTCCGGCGCGCGACACACAGGTGATCACAAGCGCAGGTCACGTCACAGTAACAGTAACAGAAGCGCGAGCTTTTGCCTCTGGGTGGCGTCGGAATCGCGTGCCGTGGAACATTACCGTCATGCTTGTTGCAGACTAACAACCAGAATTTATTTATTCTTCTCAGTACCGCAAAACAGCCTTTTCCTGCAAACCATAGGTCAAATAAGAGTCAATATACAACTATGATGTAAGAAAAACAATCGTGATTATATATATGATCGCTAGTGTTGTTTCATTAGATATTTGTTGGGCCTATATCTCTACCATTACGGTAAAGTGGACGTTACCATGGAAATCTGTGCTGCCGCTGAAAAGCAGCAATGGACGGTGGAAGCTGGTAGCATGGCCGAACAAACTTACGCGTTTTAGCCTCCATTCTTGGGTTTTCGTTCTTATTTTTGTGCTTTTCAAGTAAGTATAAACAGGCTAATTAGCATTTGCGTGGCCTTTGTTTGTCAGTACATGCGTAGCTGGCGTCAACTCTTAGTTGCTACAAGTAAAAAAAGAACAAAATAATCTCAAAGAAGAGGTAAAACAAATCAGTGGCAACTGTATCACAAGTGTGCGGGATTATCCTCAGACTTTACAATAGAACGCTTGATCAGTCCAAGGAGAGATTAGAAAGAGATGCAGGGTAGCGTGATGTTTGTGTTTCCGTGTGTAAAATTACCGCGTAATCCAAGACTGCATAACGGAGCATTGATGACTAGTTATCTCCTCCTATGATGTGCATGATTTTCTTCTACTGTCCACGTTTAACCTGTCGGAACTCTCTTAACGTAGATGGACGGTAAAGGGATCAGGGTTTGTAAAACCAGTCCCTGAAGATGCTTCAGACCGGTAACTATTCCCTGGTGCTCCTGATCCAGCTGACGCTGCTGGCCTTTGACCTCTTTGTCAACTCCTTCAGTGAACTCCTGAGAGAAGAGCCCGTCATCCAACTAGTGCTGTTCATGTAAGAGCACCTTTTTCTCTAGTGCTTCAGCTGTAATTACATCAGAAAACGCATATAACGCGTATCTTTCTCGGCATTGGTGTTGCAAGCCCCGTTCCGAGTGGATGGCTAACATAAAACTGACTTTGTGCTTCCAGCATCCAGGATTTAGCCATCTTATTCAACGCGATCATCATTCTACTGATGATGTTCAACACCTACATCTTCCAGGTCGGCCTTGTGTTCCTGCTGCTGGAGAGGTTCAGGGCTCTGCTCATGGCTTCAGCCGTTTACCTGACCCTCAGCATCTGTTTCCACTGCTGGGTGCTGGTAGGCAACGTCACGGGCACCTTTATGCCAACTCAGCGCAAATAGAACCCGGTTTTATTTTGTTAACACCCGATCAGAGCTCTTGTATGTCCCGACCTGCTTGGCAGTGCGTTTTATTTGGAGTCTGCGTAATAGTGTGTAGCTCAGTTAAATACTGACCACATCCATTCCAAACGCAGTTTTGATCCCGTCTTTTCTCTTTTAGAACCTCCGATGGCTCGATTCAAACCGTTTTGTTTGGACAGATGGCCTCCTGTCCCTTTTTGTTTTCCAGAGAACAGGTAATTGGTGGACATCTCCAAGGCTACATTTGACATTAGTCCAGCTGCAATCCTTACTGTTTAATATCTGTGGCTTCTTTGTTTCCAGCGGCAGTGCTGTATTACTATTTATACAAGCGCACAGCTTTATATATGGGAGACCCCAGGCTATACGAGGACTCCAGGTGGTTGCGCGACGCCTTCACCAGGACTCGCCAGTGAGATGGGCTGCGAAGAAAGGCCACTAGTTTGATCAACGTTACTGCTGCTGGGATTACAGCAAAGAAGATTATTTCTTTTATCTGTTGTTTTCTTTTTTTACTTTATATGCTGTTTACATTGTTGTAATTCATGAAGCCAATTTCAACTAAAAATTCAGTGGTTACCACTTTTCTTATTGAATAACCTGACTCTAATCCACGTGTAATCCTTTATTACCGAGCATCTAGGCATTATCTCGGACATTAGGCGAAGCCGACTGCTCTATTTTTACCATGCAGATTAATCGGGGATTGTGGTTTTAGGTGTCACTCATAAAAAAAACACCCAAAAAAGACAGACCATGAATAGACCACAGCCCCTAAATATCTGTCTAATCTCAAACCCCTGACTGGCTGAGATGCAGTTAACTTTTAGTCTCTTGTTAAAACCGTAATAAACATTTAATAAACAGCCACTGAAAATCTCAGGTTAACAAACAGACAACAGAAGTTGTATAAATCTTCTTTACTTGAAAAGACAACCAGAGTCCATATGATCCCATAATGTCAGTGCAGTCCAATCTCAACCAGCCTGTGCCGTCTGATGTTCTTGGTTCCAACAGAATAACTCCTTTCAACAGCCAAAACTATCCAAAAAAGGGGAAAATGTGGTTAACAAGTGCCAAAGTTTAAGTGCTGAAAAGAGCTAATGACAAGTTTTTAAACGTACCTTCATACATAGATGCCAACCCAAAGTAAGAGGAACAGCACACCAAATCCCATGAAAAGCGAAGCCACGAGGGAGATCAGGAGCTCTTTGTACACATCTCTAGTGTACTTTGTTGATGTCACCTCATAGCTGATGACGAGTTAAGGGTTGGCAAATATGAACAGAATCAACAGCGGGTTAGTGCCTTCGGCAACACTCCAGCAGTGTTGGGAATTTCTTGCTGTGGTTTTAGAATTTCAGCCATTGGAGTAACCAAACAGTGTTGGGAAAACATATTTGTCCTCATCGGTTTCTTTTGATTTTGCTTGTTTGTCATATTTGAATGGTCAATATGTTTTATAACAGTCCTGCGCATTATTCACACTTAATTCGTATTTACTTGGCAAATATTTTTCCAATGATGTACTGGGCTCTTTTTAAAAACCACTATCAGAAAGAGGAAAGTTAAGGTCAGAGATAAAACACCACAATATCTAAAATGTGGATCTCCATCAGGAATCCGCAGATCTTCAATAATCTGCTGCAAACAACGACACCCGATAAAAACAGCATCTATGAAAGTTAAACGTTTAATAAGACTCACATCAGCCGCTATATATTTTACCTACTTTGGAGTTTGCAGCAGCACAATATCCTGGCAAATCATTACCATCTTCCAGCTCCACTGGGCGCTGCAGTGATGTAATTTCATATGAACAACGCGGTTCAAACCACAAAAAGAAGGTTGTGTCGAACAAGTAGGGAAGGATACACAAAAAACCAGGCGGTGAAGAACATGCCGATGGCCAGCAGGACGACAGTCAGGTGGGGGAACACAGCCGGGTTCACCGGGCTGGTATATCTCGTCATTGCCTCGAGCTCCTGCAGTCGAAGCAAAGACAAATCGGGGATAAACTTAAGTCAGTTAAGTGATTCATTCCCAAGACCGAGTCTTTGCCTGATTGTGTCCCCAGAAAGTCCAAATCAATCTGTGGATTTGACATGAGAGGCTAATGTTCTGTGCTAGCCCATGTCTAGCGAATGAATATATTCAAAAAATGATGCACATGCAGAGAAAGAAAACCTATCAATAACAGATTTGGATGACAAAATAGTATTGACTATTATAAACTCCAAGAATAAAAGATAAAACTGAATAATCTTACCATTCTATACTAATGCGAGTCTCCAGCTTCTTCTGTCCAAGACAAAAAGGCCACGTACTGATTTCCGGATCTAATTGTGACGTAACAGATCACGTGAGAGGAGATTTAGTTTGCGAAGCTTGACTTCTCAGGCTACATCTCCTCGTAAATTGTTTCAATGTCGCTTTTTGGAACCAGATTTGCCTTTTTACACTATGTTACTCAATTTATGTGAACATAATGTCTTATTTCGACATCAAGCATCTTTTAAAAATTGTGTTTTTCTGGGTATAAGTTGTCTGCTCGACAGTCTAAACTCAGGGCAAAACTTCCTCCGTATTAGTAGTGAATAGCACTCTGCTGACATCTAGTGGTACCAAATGTGAAATAGCTTTCTGCAACAATAAAAACAAATCAGGTTGACGAAAATTTAAAAACACATTTATTTTCCACATGCATTCATAGTATTACAACATATATTCTGCCAAATAGTTTTATAACGCACTAGTAAAGTAAAGATATTATGGTACTCACATAATTTGGGGGGTGAATACGCATGTGTGTGTTTTCACATAGTTGTCAATCATGTCTGGGTTGCACTTGCTAAAAGTTAATATATTATTGATAATGCATTCAAACAAAAATAAGAATTTCAAAAACAATGTAAAGAACAAGTTATATGACCACTGGTAGTTACAAAATTAAGCTATACAGGTACATGTAATTTTACTACCTAAAAAAAAAAGTCTGGTATAGTTAACAGAGCAAAAGCTAGACACATATATACAGTGCAAAAAAAAAGTGCTATAGTGGTTTCATTTATCGAAACTGTGGATATAAATGAAATGTACACTATATTTCAAAATCATACTTCATAATATTTTGTGTGATGGCTGTTTTTTCCACATCCAATATTGATTTTACACTTGGTACGCATATGTATGAACACATACACACACACACACACACACACACACACACACACACACACACACACACAGACATATGGACTGCTGATGTAGAAACATATGGCAAGATTAAAGGGAGGTTTTTTTAAAACAAGGAAAGATAATAGAAAATATAATGATGATATTAATTGTGCTATGGTTGAATGTATCCAAATGTTGAAAATCTAAATAATAAACAAGACCAGTGTAGTGAACACATTTTCATTTTTGGGCATAAATTATTGTGCCTTGGCTGCACGTGCGAGACATGAAAAGGGAATTTTCAAAGCAGGTGCTGCATGTTACCTACGCGATGAGCTACTTCATCGAAAACAATTGATAAGCCCTGATAAGATAAGCCTTATTTATTGCCTTACAGCATTTTTCCAGTTTGCAAATACAGTGTAAGCTCTTCCGAAATTCCCTGAAATACCACTTACTGTTTCCACAATGTGAAGTCACAAGTCAGTGTTTCAACATGTTCATTTCCAGTGATTTCCAGTCTCACTGCGCCTCATCCAGTGAATATGTGATTAGCACACGTCTTTTAATGCAATAATTAGAACTCATTCATAAAAACCCACACACGACATTAAGAGAAAACAGTGTAGTTGACGCAAACGTGTTTTGCTGTAAAGACCCAGGATCCGCCAGTGTGTGCACTTCTGAGGTATATTTCCAGTAAAAGTTAGACCATCCACGAGGCCGTCAGAAGATGCTGATGATCTTCTCCAGTGTATAAAACTACTGAAAAGTGTTTTTACAGGCTCGTGGAAAAGGATGACAGCTAATCGTTAGTGGTGTTAATTAGAATCCTCAATTTAAAAAAAGACTCCCACTATTCAGACCCAAACTTCTAACCTCTCCACCACAATTTAAGGTGGAATTTTAGGGGAAAATGTTTCAGATCTGTGACCAAAATATGTGGCCTGGAGATTTCAGTTTATGCACACTCAAACGATGAAATAATAATAATAAAAAAGGGGGGGTTATGTCTCAGGGGGGTTACAGTATCACATTTAACAGTCGTAATGTTGTTAAATTCAGTGTTCAAACATTTTCACAGACGCACGGCTAAAAAGTTTTCTAAATTCCAGTGATCACAGCTAAACGAGATGCCTTAATGGAAACACACGGAGAGATGGAAACAATATCATTTGGTAGGAATATCTCTAAAAAAAATGTACAATAATCCCATCAGAAAGACCACAGAGGGAAAATGTGGGGCTGCGACTCAACATCTCACAAACAGCTGCTCTCAATGAGGAAATGGTATTCTGAGAATGACGAGGAGTCTCCATCGCCGGCACAACTCACGTCGCTCTGTGAACAAAGAGAACATGAAGCCGAGGATTAATCAAGGCCAACTACACTGACAGGCTGCCCCATGGTTGCCATAGTGATGAGACAGGTGGACTCACTGATAAGGAGACACGGAAGTGATAAGTGATGTCTTGGAAAGACAATATGGGAATTGACCACAGGTGGTGAGTCCCCTTTGAGAAGACAAGAATTTTTTATTTTTGTAAAATTCCTTAAAATCTATGATGGATTAATGTTTACTTACCTGTGTTGCCGCACTCTGTCCCCCATGGAGGTCTGTTTCTGACCGGTTCGGGCACAGTCGCCCCCTGGTGGATCCACAGTGTCGTACCCACACGCTGGAGGCGGATCTGCAATTAGAGAAACAAAAAAACTTAAGATACTCTTGATTTGGCCAAATTTCATAAAACTACCTAAAAGTAAAGGTTTTGCATCCTTGTTTACAGTTTTATCTCCCTTAATTTTAAATAAAGGCGCAATATTGCGACAACCACGGGTTCATTTCTGGGCGTCAGCTGAACATAAAGAACGAGGTCACAACAACACCAACGTCAGTGAAATTATGGGATATGCAATTGTGATTCATCAACTGGAAGCATGCCATTCTCCACGGCAAACCCTAATCAGTTGAGGTTCTGCTAAAAGCCTCGCGCACGGCCGCATACTCACGTCAAGTGCAAAGTGATTTGTGATGTGGTGGAATTTTTGTTGCCACGGAGAGACACAGTGTAACTGGAGTTGACATGGAGAAACACAGCATCAGAGCCTGAACTCAGGAGGTAATGTGAGAAGAATAAAGCCTGACAATGAGGATGTTCTTAGTTCTCGGACAAACTAACAAAGTTTACCTGCAGCTGTCGGGTCTTGCACAACCTGCTGCGGAGATCTCTTGGTTGCTCTCCAGGATCTGTAGACTGGCCAACATGGGAGCTAAATGGTGCAGAATGCAGAATGAGGCAAACTTTCAAAGACGTGTTTTACAAGGTTGTTCACGCTGATTTGACCTTTGGGATGGAGGCTGCGTTGCCTACGAGACACGCTCTGACCCCCGGGCAGACGGTTGGCAGTTCCCGCCTCATCCAGGTCTGGAGGTACCGGCCTTTTGGACTTGGCAAAGGACAAGGGGGCGGACGTGTGACTCAGGCGGTTACGGCCACGGCCGTCTTTGTCCATCATTCTGGACTTGGCCTTCTTATTAATGGTGCTCGGCGTTGGAAAGAGGCTTCCTAAATCTTGAAAAGGATTATTAATTGACCGAAGGTGGATGAACGCTACGAAGATGCCTGGTGAGCTGGTTACGTACCCGGTGCAGACTGGTTGTTGCTCAGTGTCAGACCTGTTACTGATTGGTTGTTCACAGCAGGAGTTGAACAACAAGCTGAAGAATACGGGAGAGATGGAAGCACAATCAAAAAGCCCATTTTATATCGTCAACTATCCATTTTGTTTACTGCCATTTATTCCTGTCTTATTTATGCTATTCTAGGCCATAGAACTAAATGGCCTCCCTTCACCTGGTGTTGTAGAGGCTGGAGTGTATGGACTCTTCCGCGAGGATCCCAGAGCAGCTCTGGACCTACATCAGTCAGATGTTTCAATTAAAACCACGACAGCTTCTGGACAGTCACCAAGGCAAAAAGACTGAAAGAATAGAAAGGAAGGAAGGCAGGTACCACAGGCAGACAGGTGGACAGAAATGAACGGTGGCAGTGAAGACGGGCATCCAAGAGATGTGCAAAGCACAGGAGGGAAGAGAGCTACAGAAGGCAGGAACAGATTAAATGAGAAGAAAGGACATGAGAAATACATCTATTTCAGCACAAAGGTGACCGTCTCTTTACCCGTCCTTGTCTGTGACATCTCCTCGGTGGTGAAGGGTCAACACATAAAGGATGGACATGGAAATGACACTGTTGGGTTGACAAAGACATACAAACTCATCATCGCATGACCAGCACATGCAGATGCTTTCAGATTTTATGATCGAGGAGGAGTTTTTCCCAGCCAACCTGAAGGCCATGACGATGACCAGGGCCAGGATGGCTCCCTGCATGAACCGCTGGCTGATGCAGCCTTGATCTGGGACAGAATTCTGAAAAATAAAACAACACCCCAGTTACAAACATCAATAGTTACATTGTTTTTCAAATATACCATTATTGGTACAGACCTTACTACCAGGTCGCACCATCTTCTTCTTGAGTGGGCCACTTCCTGTTCTGCTGAAATAACTTCCTGATTGGCTGCATTGAGTGGAAAACGTAAGTATTTCTTCCTGTTGAACCTCGATGTGAAGATGGCGCTTGCTCGCTTCTCTCACCTGACGGTGCCTCCGCTCACGGTGCTCTTCATGCTGTCCAGGCGACGCAGCTTGGCCAGCTTGCGGCTCCATCGCTCCAGCTCGTCTATACGAGTCTCCAGGTTGTCCGTCAGCTTGCACAGCTCCTTCACCGCCCCCACGTTCTCCATGAAGATACGTTCCTTTAAGTAAAGCACCCAAAAACTCATCCAGTGCTTGGGTGGAAGAGGTAATGCCCTTGCAATGCGGAGCGCAACTTTCATCACCTTGTTAACGACGAGCAGGTTGGCGATGGTTTCTCCGTTGGCGCACACCACATCGCCGCCCTCTTTCACCGCCTCGGGCAAGATTTGCTGAACCTCCTGGGCGATAACTCCTGCAGGAGGACACAGCGTGAGCAAAAGCCTTCGTTTTCACGGCTGCTAAAATGAGGGAGACACAAATAAAATAGCCGAGCAGGAGCCGGATTGGATTTTGACACAATGCGAGCGGACAAAGACGTGGGGTGATGCAGCCACACGCTCAGCATGAACCTGTGAAATGGTTACCGGTCTCTGCAGTGTTCTCTATGCCCACGGTGGCAGCAAACTCAGGCTTGTACTGATAATGCACCAGCCTCATCTGAGAGATCCGTTTCAAATTGTCTGTGGTGTTGACCTACGCAGACACAATGAGAATGATGCATGAAGACAAGATGAGCCAACGTCTGGATCAAGCGTAACAGTGGTCCGTTGAACTGGGGGGGGTGCAGGTGGAAAGCACATGAGGCTCACAGGGACACACAGGGAAACACAAGCCTCATCCTGACCTCCTGGACGTTTTCCTTGGCCCTGATGTCAGAGGGGTGCACCAGCGAGCCCATGACCTTCAGGTTGCCATGGACCACCAGGGCCTCGTCCGGCCGGTCGGTGTTGACGCCGACCCGGCCGTGGTGGTACACCGAGTCTGGCAGCTGGCCGCGCTGCCACAGCACCTCATTGTCGCTTTCAAACTGGCCGGGGTTGGAGGCCTGGTGGAGACACACAAGCAGACGGCGCTTCTTATATTTCTGGATCCAGATCCTCAAGATTTCGACATCTTTGCTTCTTGGAGAAACGTCAAACGCGTCTCGTAAAAACAATCATTTTTTAAAAATGTGTTTTACACAACATCTGTCAGCCAAAAATGTAAAGCGTGTCACAATTTAAAGGTCCAGTGTGATGGATTCTAGAGCTTTGCTTCCTGTTTTTTCTGCTTTACAGAAATGAGCAGTCTGAAATTGAACTTAATTTTTTTTTTCATCTTCAATCATCTTTGCTGGGACTTTCTACCTAAAATCCAGCACACTGGGCCTCTAAAAGGTTCGTCATGTGAAAGACATATTATTGTTGTAGGAGGCAGACAGACATGGCCTGACGTTACCCTGACGATGATCCTCTCAGACGCATGCGCAGCCACAATGTAGCTCTGGCTGTGGGACTGGGCATGCAGCGCCACCACCAGCATGAAATACCTGCGAGCACACACGCCAACACACCAGGAGACGTCACCAAGGGAGCTGTGGCTCTTATTTGTGGTGTGAAGCTGCGTCTTTTACCTCTGATCAGGGTTGGGCTTGCCCTTCTTCCTCATGTTGTTTGCTGTGGTCTCGCTAAAATGGAGCCGCCCCACTGTGACCTTTGTGACCTGCTCTGGAGGCAGGGTGACCCTTGGAGCAGCAAAATCACAGATATGGCAGATAATAAATGATCGGTTCGGCTGTTCTTCGCCGCGCATCTGCTTCAGGTCAAGACCAAATGTTTGTCTCGATGGAATTTGAAAGTGTTTATCGGAGTTTTCAACTGTTTATCTCCACATAACAAGAATTGGGACACATCTTCTGGATCTTCACCACTCGGTGGTGCTTTGAATCATCATCCAGCGGCAGAGATTAAACTTTAACACCGAATGAAGGCGCCTTCTTCACCCCTCTGAGGCCTGTGCGGTTTGCTGATATGGAATTACTCTAAATATTGAAAGTTGTGGACGATGACGTTTATTAAGACATTTATTATTATGTGACAGCATAGTTAAAAACCAATAACGATCCTAAAGTGAGCGCCGATACTCACAGCACGGGCTTAAACGGTCTCTTGCTGCGGTCGGACTGTGACTGCTCCACACTGATGGACTGGTTTATAGCCTCCACCTGGTGGTGAAAGACATTCACAGTGAACACACGGACAGGTGGACGGCTCTCGTTTATGTCGACGCGTTCTTCGCCCACTTTTACTCCGTGGAGCTTCAGATAAAAGCAGTCGATCGGCTGCAGGCCTTCGCTGGTCTTGATGTACTTGGCATCTCCCAGCATGCCCACGTACACGGTGACCTGGAAGTGGTTCTTCTTCTGGCAGACAAAAGCGTCGTCGGCCAAGGAGAAGTTGAAGCCCTTGTCGGCATCGACGCGGTAGGTGGGCATCGGCCTTGTGAAGACAGGGCGAGTAAAAGATGGGAATAATGGGAATTAATGTGTTGTAAGGCAAGAGTCGGGATTTGGGCCTTTTAGGCACAAGCTATCGAGAGAGAGTAATGCAAAATATTCAATGTTTTAAATGTGGGGAGATAAAAAGGACTAACTCAGAGCCATTTTTAAATTTGATATAAATCATTTGAACATAAATAATCCTCATCACATCGGCTGATCGTCTTGCACCGGCTCCCAGTGGCGCCAGATGCGGCGCCATTAATTTACAGCCCTGAGCTCTTCTGGAAGCATTAATAAATCTTATTTTACATAAAAGAAAACCTTCTGTTCCGGCTAATTGTTGCGATGGCCAGCAAGGTCATTTTGAACATATCTGAAAGGTCTGAAAAGTTCACTTCAACCTTCCTCCCTAACTATAGTTCTTGTTAGTTTGGCCCTGCAAAAGTAAGTGCGCGCTGCCTTTTTTCCCACTCCTTCCCTCTTCCCCCCCCCCTCACTTTGTCTTTCCCAGCCGAAACCCTGCACTTATCCACTCCCCCGCACCACTCACCTCTGTGGAATTCCTAGACCTTTGCAACTGTGTTATTGCACTGCCTGTCCGGCTTTACGCTTTGCTGAATTATTTATTCAACCAATTATGATTTTTTTTCCCCCACTCCTGACTCTGTTTTCAGTTCTTTTCCCTCCCTACGCCGATGACCTCACGCCGCGCAGATGTGCCAGAATTAGATCCACCCACAGCTCTTTGCCGTTGGCGTCGTACAGCGGCGTCCACTTGCTCTGCTGGTGCGGCTGCCACTTGATGCACTGATAGTTTGGGTCCAGATAGGCGTTGTCGGCGTCCTGCATCAGCCCTGCGACAGCCAAACACCAGCAATCAAAGCGGGGCCTATCCAAATGTTGGAAGTATTTGAAGCTGTGCCGTTGTCTGCACAACCTTTAAGGGGCGGGTAAAAGCAGGCGAGCGTGAGGTAGAGGAGGCG